>NC_034606.1:6284700-6336716 GCF_900095145.1 Mus pahari | reverse complement strand
ATATATATATATATATATATATATATATATATATATATATATATATATAAATTTAATTTACCATATCAATTGGTGACACCCAAGTAACTCGAAAACAAAGGCATAGTAAAAAGGCAAAATTTGATGTGGTTTATGTCAGTTCATCCCCCAGGGTTGGTTCAGCAATAAAACTCTCTGTACTAAGGACTCAAATAATGTAACTGCCAGGGTACTATGATAATTTGGCTGCAATAGCTATCGTTCAGCCAAAATTTAGGTTCTATCTGGCCACTCCAATTATGGATAATATTTTTTCTTTCTTATATTTCAAAATGTATCTCTCAACAAAAAAGATAGTCTACATTGTCAGAGTTTTTTCAAGTTAACTTCATAACAAAATTATATGGTAAGGAACTTCTGATAACTAAGTCTTGTGACATGAATGTATTCCGGAGTGTTTGTTTTACTGTTTGTAGTTTAAAATGTATCAAGTAAAATACAATCGTGAATGCTCTGCTTCCTTTGTCTCTGCTAGATTGCTCAGATGATACGCAAACATTATAAACCTTGACTTTAGGGCAGGGAACTCAAATCTTTTTAGCCTTCCCATCTTGTAAAACTGTCATATAATTGTTCTAACCACTACACTAATTGATATCTGTTTACTCACAGGTCCAGCTTCATTCTAGGAATTCATGGCTTGGAGCAATGATTCTTTTCTGTTAGGAGTAATGGTCCCCTTTCAGGCTCCTTTCCAATGAGCCAGTTCCTTTCAGATTAGCCAACTGAATAAAAGAGTGAGATCCCACCCAGCCATTGGGGAAAGACGTGGTCACTACAAGAATTGGATTAAGCTGGGCGTGGTGGTGCACGCCTTTAATCCCAGCGCTCAGGAGGCAAAGGCAGGCAGATTTCTGAGTTCGAGACCAGCCTGGTCTACAAAGTGAGTTCCAGGGCTATACAGAGAAACCCTGTCTCAAAAACCAAAAGAAAAAAGAAAAAAAGAAAGAAAGAAAAAAAGAATTGGATTAAAACCCGAGTTTACTTCTTGTCTCAGTATGTTCCCTCTTCAGAGTTCTTTTGATCAAGAGTTAAATCTGCCTTTTCAAAACATTAAAATTGAAGCAGTGATCTCTCTCTCTCTCTCTCTCTCTCTCTCTCTCTCTCTCTCTCTCTCTCTCTCTCTCTCTCTCTCTCTCTCTCTCTCTCCCCCTCTCTCTCATCCTGAACTTATTCCTAACAAGTATACATACAACTCAACTTTGAGGAATTTTCTTCTTAAAATAATTATGGAACAAAGGTGTGCAAACAAACTGAAGATGTGTGCAGAGCAACTTCCTACCCGAGAAAAATGACTGAGAAGTGAGAAAGAAAGCCCAGGAAAGCAGAGACAGGAACTGGAGGTACCGCCCCCTCCTTCACTTTCACCATGCTTGCTGGGGTCCCCTTATTCTGATATGCCTGAAATTAAGATGGATTACTTTTGTGGAAATATTTCTCCAGTCCTAAAGACCTTAAAAAAAAATCTGTGTAGAACAAAAATAATTCATGACAAAAATCAAAATACAGTCCTTGAAGAAGGTCATTTTGGGTCCAGTGGTAGTTGGACAATAAAGGTGATTAAAAACAAAACATATCTGTTAATTTTATGTAATGTAGTTATAACAAAAAACAAGCAAACAAACAACAAAATCAATAAGATCATGAGGTAGAAAGTGAAGAAGAATATGAAAGACTTTACATTCTGTTCCAGCTTTGTTTATTAAACAATCTACATAAAATTTTTATTTAAAAATAAATTTTAATAATTTTGGTATATATTACTTGAGAAATGCAATATGTAAGTGTTGAAACTAAATCATTAAATAAAATCATATATATAGTAAATGCAAAGTTTTAAACTAACCTCAAATACATACTGTCATTTGTGATACATTGGCATGATTATATTTATAAATTTCACAAGTATATAATTGCTGACATAAAACAGTGAATGATACAAACCAAAACAGCCTTTGCTTTCTCATTTACTTTAAAGAGCACATATGTCTTAGTTTATATCCTTACCTTCTATCTGGAAGGAAGTAAATTTTCACATAAGGATTCCTTGGCCTCCCATCTTCCCTGGAAGGGAGATCCTTTGCTCCCAAAATTGTGACTATCAACTGGTGACCGACCTTGTCAAACCAGAGTTTTATCTGAAAGCAAAAATATTAACTTATCAGCTCAAAATTTACTATCAGGACATGCATTTCCAATCTTTATACCATCCTCTAATATTAATATTAAGAGAGAGAACATTTTCCCCAGTATACTGTGATTTGTTAAAATAAAAGGATATACTATAATAACTTCAATGAATAAATTAATTGATTCTAATGTCTCGGTTTCATTGACAAATCACTTGGGTTTTTATTATGCTTATGTGATAAGTTATTAGTGAACATTCATAATTATACTATTGCATTACACAATTTGTACATAATGATTTCTCTACATCCATTTTCATTTAGAAATCCCTAGCTTTTTTGTTTACCTTTGCTTTGAAAGTACATGTTCTAAATGCAGTGTGTAAAAAGTAACAAGTAAATGGTATTCAGAGGGAATTTTCAAGCAAATGTTTGTGTCTCCATCCAAGAAAGATTTCAGATGACATAAGAAGGCTTACTAGAAGCTTTAATAGGTTCTCTTAGTTTGTATCTAAAACTATAATAAATTTACCTTTAAAATTTTTTAGAGACATAGTTCCTTCTTCAGTGAAGAAACACATGGCATCCTTAAAATAATAAACTCTTACTTCATAATTTTAAATTAAAAATGTGTGTAATGTTGCTATATCATAATCAGGGATTAGCACTTTACATCCTCCTACTTACTCCTAAATTCTTTTAACAGTTATCACCTCCTGCAACTTCAGACCTTCCCCCCTAGCTCAGTGAGTATCCTCTCAATCAGGATCTATTAAAGATCCATGCGATACCTAACATTTAGTATCATTACAACTAGCTAAGGACTGAAGCTAAATATTTGTAGCTTCAGATTCACAAATTTATTTATACATGAAGTATGGCAGTTCAGTTCCAATTCCGTGATGGTTTTCTGGGTTTCTATGTATGTATTCTAGAACATCAGAGGCTGACTAACTGTTGAGTCAGAAGAGGTAGACCAACAAATTAAAAGGGTATATACAGTTATTGCTGTTCTTGCCTTGTTGGGGCTAAAAGAAATGAAGTCTCTTACAAGAATAAGAATAAGAGATATCCAAATTATAAAAGTAATTATTACTAGTTTTCATGTTTCATTGGTTCAAATTTTAAAATGGTTTTATCCTACTGTATAAATAGTATTTTTTACTAGAGAAGAAGTTCAAAATTAGACTTCAACAATATTTTCTGAAGCTGTGTTTAATAAATATCTGACAGCTTGCTATTATTTGGCTTATTATAAAGTTATAAACTTCTAGACTAGCTTTTTACCTACGAATTATACTGAGATTTTTAGAATTTTAAGAATCAGAACTTTAATCCAAAGGTTCAAGGGCCACGCCCCAGCCCAAAGAAAAAGAGGTCTCATGGCTAAACATAGTGATTCATACTTGAAACACCAGCACTGGGAAGAGCAAAGGAAGAGAAATGTGACCAAGCTACAGACCTAGGCTAATCTGGGTTAATAATGAATTTGAAGCTACTTGGGCCACAGAGCAAAACCCTGTCTCTAAGAAGAAATCAAGGGACCAGAAACTGAATAGGGGCTGGGGACTACCTCAAAAGCTTGAAAGGAAAAAATTTAAATTTGCTTGCTTAGCAATATTAGAGTTAAAGTTATAGATAAGGATTAGAAAACACAGAGAATAAACTATTCTTTTGACAAAAGATAAGAGAGAAAAATAAGGAAATTCAAATGTGTGATTGTTCATGGGATGAAGGAAATGTAGACAAGCGTTATAGCTTCTAAAACCTGTGATCAAACCCAGATTAATTTAGAAATTCTCCACGTCAATAATGGCAACAGGTTTAATGTTTTATTCTTCAGATTTCCCTGCAAAACCAAGTGCAATGATGTAACACTATTATCTCCTCAATAAACAGACATTAGTATCATTGTTTTCATACTGCTGCATCAGTATGCCATTGCCTAAATTAATCATCCAAACATATTAGTATTAACACTATTAAATAAGAACCAATCTTACAACATCTGATCAAAATTGGAATTTTTAGAAAGTTGTCTTGAAATTGGTATTTAATAACAGACCTAATTTTGAATTTTATATAGGAGTACATTGAAGTTTTTAATAGATATCCAACCCAAAGAATATTCTATGATCTATGTTATTTATCATATTCTTAAACCTGTGTTTTAAAAATACTTAAGGCATAACTATTTATTACCCCAAATATAACTCATAATTCTATCAAATGACAAGCCTTAGTTCAAATAATTTAATAAAAATATTTGTATCATTTTAATTGTTTAATATGACTATCCTTTCTTTGTGTCCTTACTCTGTATCCAATTTAAAATGTTCACAACGAAAGTCTAGCATCAAACATCAATATTTTATATTATATGATATTAATAATTTAATATATAGAATTAATATTTTAGTTAGTGAAAAATATTATTCAAAGCCAACAATTCATTTAAAAACATGCACCAAAGCAGGGAAGGAATAATACTACTTTTAAGATAACTATATTTGCATACTAGACCATATAAACAATATCCTAATGAAAAGAGGCAAACAACTTGTACCCAAGTAGTATGTATAAAAAAGCAAAAGCAACGATAGAATACAAACAAAATAATATATATACTATTTGGATTATGATTTTTGTTCTTCCAAACTCCAAAAGTGGGATTCTTACATAGTAAATGCAAAAAAATTGTATATTAAATAAGGTACAAATATATTTGCCAATCTCAAGGAGTCAGTACTTGGAAAATGCAAGAGATTGTGGATGTGATGTGGTATAATGAATGATTTAAAGAGACAGCAACATTTGTGTAATAAAAGAAAATATCTAGGGTTTAAAATTAGCTATTTCAGTAAATGAGTTGTGACCTCATTTGAAACCTATACATTTGAGTACTTCATTTACTTACAAAATAACGAACAATAATTGTCTCTTTAAATTTGTATTCAACATTCTAATCTCCATGCAGAATTTTACAAGCTGCCTTATAAAATGATTTGTAAGTCAAAGTATGGTTTGGAGCAACATACCAAAAAAAGTGTTCCTACTACGCATTTTCCAAACATACAAATAAGGGATAAAACACAACTTTAGTCTCTATCAGGCAGACAAAGCCTTTACCTGAACCCTAGGAACAAAAGGCGTTGTTCTTCTACTAAGGCTTTGGCTCTGGTAAGCAAAATTAAAGAAAAAAGCAATAAAACAAAACCAAAGAGGACAATATGCTGGAACTAAAAGACCAAAAGTAAAAATAAACACATAAAACTATCCCTTAAATATGACTTTTCTATGACAATATATTTAAATTAAGTAATTCACTATAAAAATAAATATTTCCAAGTGCTAACATAAACAAAAACTATTCAAAATATTCTAAAAGTTTTACAATTTATTTAATCATATTCTTAAAACACAGTTAATATGATAGGAATTAAGACTGAATGTACAAGAAAGAGCATAGAATAATATAACTTTCAACAGTGACTAAAGGATAACCACCAAAACAAGAAATGTAAAACTTTACCCTTCCACATACTACAGCCCATGATATCCATGGGTGCTCGGTCCCAGCAGACCTATAAATACCACCCATCAATGTTCAAACCCTTTATATAAAATGGCACAGTATATGCACAAAACATACAGGATCTCAAATGCTTTCAATCATCTCTAGATTAGTTACAATATGAAATATAATGTAAATGTTACAAGATGTTGGGGTATTGGTATTTAAGAAATAATTATAACATAAAATCTATAGCTGTTCAATTTATTTATTAAAAATTGATCCACAATTGTATAAATGTATGTATATGAAACCTACTGAAACAGAAGCCTAGATAGATTAAGAACAGTTAAGTATGGTGGAAGGAGGGCACTGGACCCATGGTGGGATGCGTTGCTTGAGATACTGTTAACTCCCAATCATGTCAACTAACAACACTGCCTTGGTCATTGCTTTTTACTTAGAGTTCTTTATTTTTCCTGATCGTTTATGGCGTGATCATTACTGCATGATATTCCCAACAACTGTGGGAAGTCACTGTTCTAATTCCCAATATGCAAGGGGAGAAAATACATGAAAAAGGGGTAGGTGAACCAAATGCTTTAAATGCTCAAAGACTGGTATAAAATACACAGGAAGTAAAACATGATTATCAGAAAAAACATCACATTTCTCTTCTGAATTTTCAAGCTTTTACTTTAAAACCATTTATAAGAAAAAAAACCATAATAACCTAATTCATAGATATCAATGATAGGTCAAGTATAAAATCCAGAGCACATGTCTGGGTCTGAGAATGGATTCAGAACATTTCATTCTGCTCCCCTTCAACAGATTCCATCGCCTCTTCACTTTTGTCACACATAGCCAAGGGTTTCCTTCTGTCATTCCCACTGTCACTAAAACTGGTAATTTGTACTGGGCAAGCTTATCCCAGATTCAGGATCACTAGACAGGCATGATAAGAAACCAATCTAAAATCCAAAGGAAAACAACCTTCACAGCAGACTGTTGGTCACCCATGATAAGAAACAAATCTAAAATCCGAAGGAAAACAACCATCACAGCAGTCTCTCTCCAAAAATTAAGTACCAAATCTGAGTTTTGTCCCAAAGAGGAAGTGTTCCGATATGGAAAGTTATATTTTAAAAAAAGTCTGTCTGCATAAATCTGCATTGGAGAAAGCGTTAGTAAGTCAGGAGTGTGAAACTCCCTTAGAAGATGAGGAGCTTTGCAGATTTCATTTTCCCAGCTCACATCTCTACAGTGTTTTAAATAAAATACACCAAGAAAAGGATATTTTTTGAAAAGATATTTTACCTCATAAAATGCTCTACTTTAAAAAGATTATTTTCAAAATAATAAATTCATTACAGTAAACAGTTTTCCATTATCTAAAACAACCTGAAATAAGCAGCTATCAGATTTCTAAAACCATTTTAAACCTATGTTCACCCGTGAGCTTATACAGTAAACATAACTATAGAATATGTCTGTAGATAGGTGACATTTTTAATGATGTAAAATATACGAAACATACAATAAACCATTTAGAGATTTCAGGAGTAATTACTGCACTGGAAAGCTGTGAAAATCTCATTTTCTATAGTTTAAACCTTGGCCATTACCCCAGGAAAACATTCTGCAGCCTGCAATCACTCTGTTCCTTTACTGCTCTGGTTGTCTATGCTATAGACCTAAGTAGTTTATGTGGAATGGTGATTACAAATGGTGATTTGTAACAGTTAAGGCTTCATACAAATGAGGAATCTAAAACTGTACACAACAGCCTATGAATGTCTAATGTCACTTTCCACTACTCCTTGTACTACGATCTTTAGGACATGCTTTTCATGCAATGCATCTAGAACATAAATGTTTTAAGAATAAAGCATTAAAACATTAAAGTCCAAAAATAAAAATTGAAAGAAGAGCAGAGACTGAAGGAAAGGCCATCCAGAAACTGCCCTACCTGGGGATCCATCCCATATAGTCACCAAACTCAGACACTATTGTGGATGCCAAGAAGTACTTGCTGACAAGAGCCTGATTTAGCTGTCTCCTGAGAGGCTCTTCCAGAGCCTGACAAATACAGAAGCAGATGCCAGCAGCCAACCTTAGCACTGAGTGTGGGGTCCCCAATGGAAGAGTTAGAGAAAGGACTGAAGGAGCTGGAGGGGTTTGCAACCCCATAGGAAGAGCAACAATATCAACTAAATAGAGCTCCCAGGGTCTAAACCACCAACCAAGGAGTAGACATGGAAGGACCCATGGCTCCAGCTGTATATGTAGCAGAGGATGGCCTTGTCGGGCTTCAAAGGGAGAAGAGGCTTTTGGTCCTTTGAAAGCTTGATGCCCCAGTGTAGGGGAATGCAAGGGTGGGGAGGGGCACACCCTCATAGAAGCAGGAGGAGGGGGGATGGGATAGGGGATTGCTGGGGGGGAGTGAATCAGGAAAGAGGATAACATTTTAAATGTAAATAAAATTTCCAATAAAAAATGACTACACAAGAAAAAGAAGGAGGAGGAGGAGGAGGAGGAGGAGGAGGGGAGGGGGAGGGGGAGGAAGAGGAGGAGGAGGAGGAGGAGGAGGAGGAGGGCATGCCTTTAATCCTAGTACCCAATGGAAAGGCACAAGCAAACATGTCTGTTAGTTGTAGTCTAGTCTGGAAAAATAACATTTCCAGACCAGTAAGGGCTGCATAGTGATACACTGTCTCAAACTTTAAAAGGAGGAAGAAGGGAGGAAGGAAGAAGGGAAGAAAGAAGGAGGGAGGGAGGGAGAGAGGGAAGGAAAGAGAGGGGGAGGGAAGGAAGGAGAGAGTGGGAGGGAGGAAAGGGGAAGAGGACATGGTTGAGGGAAGGAAGGGAAGAGAATGGAAAGGAAGAAGCAAAAGAAACCAACAATGTAATACATAAAATATTTCTCAACTTTTATAAAGGGGGATATGAAATACATACTATTATTCTAAAATTCTTCAATTCTTAAATGGGAAAGTAAAATTGACATTTGTAAAATTTCAAAAAGATTAATATAAAATAATTTTGCAATAATATATCAATCACAGACAATATAATTAAATAAACAAAAAGTTATCAGTAGAATCAATAAAGTTCCTATAGGAAAAAAAAAAAGAATTCTGAGTCTTTCTCACATAGAGAAAAAGAATGAGAAGTATTTAGCCTAACAGCCTATCAAGCAACTAGCTAAATACTGTAAGCATATTTAAAACTGTTCAGAATCAAACAAGTTCTATTACAAATGAAGAAACTGAAAATTTAAAGAATCACTATAGGGAAATGCTGTCAGTGGACTAAATAGGATTCAGGAAGAATAAGCTTGATTGGCTCATTCAGCTTTTCTCATCAAACACATTAATGGTTCTTTTGTGGGTAAGTCCTAGAATAATAAGCAGCCACAGGAGAAAATTAACTACACATAGCTTTAACAAAAATTAATCAACAGATTTGAAAATAAACATGCAAACAAGAGTTATGCATCACGTGTTTTCTATTTGAAAATATATAGTATGTCAATCACCTCAAAAATAGACAAATAATGTGTGTCCTGAGGAATCAGCAATGTCGTGACCTAATGAGGAGTGAACATAAAAGCAAATATGTCCAAAGGTGGAAGAAAATGGGGGTGTAATTGTGATGGTTAAAGAAAAATATCAACTTGAATGAATCAGGAATCACCTGAGAAATGACCTTTCTAGGCATGCCTGTCAGGAGGATCTTGATAACTAACATAAAAGAGGAAGGAAGCCCCATCTTAAGGATAGGTGAGCCATTCTCTGGGCAAGCCCTGAGAAAAGGAGGAAAAGACTAGCACGTATCCACATTCTCTGCTTTCTGGCGGATGTAAGATGACCAGTCGTTAAGTTCCTGATACAGGCAGAATAAACCCATCTCCTTATGCTTCTCTTATCATATTACTTAATTACAGCTTCAGGAGAGAGGCAACGAGAGAGAGGTCAGTTAACACTGCCTACGAGTGCGCTAAAGAACTGACATTTGTAGGCAAGCTGCAAACTCCTACATTATTGCACTAAACCAAACTTTCCTAGACTCTGATACACTCAAACTTGTATGTAACTAAGGAGAGCATCTTGTTTATGCTGACCTAACACAAAGATCAGGAATGACATTTAAAATTATATAATAATAAAAGGCATTCTATTTTGTTCATTTATATAACTGGTGACTAGAACTACTATTTCTGTTAGAAATTTAATTTATATATATATATATATATATATATACACTTATGTATATGTGTGCACATATATTATATATTATATATATAATAGGTGATTGATACATTAGGTGTTATTAGAATAGACATTTTTTAATAATCTCAAGTTTATACTTTAGCATTTGAATTATAATTTTACTTCTAGAAAGTTCTTTTTAGTTTGTTTGTTTGTTTGTTTGTTTGTTTGAGACAGGGTTTCTCTGTGGAACCCTGGCTGTCCTGGAACTCACTTTGTAGACCAGGCTGGCCTTGAACTCAGAAATTCGCCTGCCTCTGCCTCCCAAGTGCTGGGATTAAAGGCGTGCACCACCATGCCTGGCTTACTTCTAGAAAGTTCTTAATAAAGTAATTTAATAACTAGGAAAGGGGATAACATTTGAAATTTAAATAAAGAAAATAATAAAAAAGGGAAAAAGTAATTCACTATAAATATTAGCATGTATCTAAGTATTTCAGTGGCATAATTTTTTATAATAATAAAAACTAGAAGTTAAGATAAATGCAGTATTATAGATAGGAAAGTAAAGTTAAGAATTTTATAAGACGCCGGGCGTGGTGGTGCACGCCTTTAATCCCAGCACTCGGGAGGCAGAGGCAGGCGGATTTTTGAGTTCGAGGCCAGCCTGGTCTACAAAGTGAGTTCCAGGACAGCCAGGNAGGCCAGCCTGGTCTACAAAGTGAGTTCCAGGACAGCCAGGTCTATACAGAGAAACCCTGTCTCAAAAAACCAAAAAAAAAAAAAAAAAAAAAAAGAATTTTATAAGACATAACAGAGTCTATAAGTTAATATGGAAAACAGCATAATACAGGCTGTGCACTTATAGAACACAGCACTTTGAGGCAGAAGCTGAAGGGTCACCAGTTCAATCCAAGACTGTTCTACATATGATGTTCAGTCCAGCTAGAATTGTACAGCAAAATTATAACTCAAAAAAAAAGAAGAAAGGAGAAAGAAGAATGAAGAAGGAGAAGGAGAAAGAGAAGAAGAAGGGAAAAAATGCAAAACTATATGAAAATTCATTTAAAATGTATGTGCATGTACTTTAAAAAGTCACATGTAGTGTTAAGATTCTTATTAATTTTTCCTTTTGTTTTTATACTGACTAGATTTCTGATAACAAATATGAACCACACTTGTAATTCCTGTCTTTTTATGTATGTAATTTGATTGTGTATCTGTGTATAATTTCAAAATGTATATAATTAACATTTCATCTAAATTCACAGAATATTTTCCTTCCAAGGTATAAAAGTGAGAATATGCTTTTCATATTCAGCTACAGTTACATGGATTATGTGCCCTCATGGCCTTAACGGTTTTGACCTTCTTCAGAGTAATTTTTATTCAAGAGGAAATCAACTGAGTTTATAATTTCTCTAAATCCCTTCGGTGTACTTCTAGCTTTCTCTTCTAGAACAATTTGTATATGATCTTGTAATTTTAAATGATGTTAATAAAGTACAAATGTTAAAGATTAATAATGCTTCCCAAAATGCTACATTCTTTCCAGTAGTGACAAGCACAACAGGCCCCAAAAACCTGGGCACTGTCCCAAAGCAAAAAGTTCAAGGAAACTCAGTCTCCTGGAATGGTGGATTTTATATAACGAATGCTCCAATGTCCATGCTTTAGTTGGAAAACAGATCCATGTGCTTTCCCTTAATACATAGCCATGTTACTTCCTAGGCAGTCAGTCCTTGAGCTGATCCTGGGTCTAGGCAGCTAAGTCACTGCCCTACATAGGAATTTACCATTCTCTAGGAAGAAGGAAGTTTGTGATCTAAAGAGGAACCAGAGTAGATACTTAGAACTATAGATAGCTGAGTTAATCCCATACACAAGTATTTACAATGGCCTAGGGGGAAGGTGGACTATAGGAACTACGACAAGGGCATGAAGCCCTTGCCCCTGGCTACTGACTTTAAGCTGACTTTAGGTGGAGCTGTTTTTGATTCCCAGCTGTTAACATTGAATGTTATCCCAGTTGGTTCCTGCCAGCCCTTCCAGGTTTGCATTCCTCTGTTTTGTGTAACTTCCCTACTTTCTTCTGTATAGTCTGATGCTCAATTTGACAATTTGCATTCAGATACCACACTCGCTTGTGTCCCTGTCTGTTTGTCATCCCACATTCGCCGAATCCTCGCTCACCTGCAACCAGAGACCCGTTCCCCGCAGATCAGGGACCCAAGAAAAGTCTGTCTGCAGCACCAAAATACATCATTTCCCCTTAAAACTAAAAAGAGACATTTCCAGCTGACGTAACAGGAAGGTGTGTCTAAGGAATCTGAAGTACAATTTCAAAACAGTTTGGGTTTTAACTGTCACAGTTTTAATCTATACCAATTTCTGGATTTGAGAACTTAAATAGTTATTTTCTTTAGTACTCTGGAAATTCCCAATTAACAGTCACTAGTTTATTAATAGTTACTAGAACAATAAAGCTGAATGTGTTCCAATATGGGAATGATAATGTAATGAAAGCACTTAAATTTGCAAACCACATGTAATAAGAATACAATAAAGAATATGGAATTAAACTCTTAACTTGAACTTGAAAATATACCAATCAATGCTCACATAATGAAAAGTAACCCAATACAAGTTACCCAGTACATGTGGGAGTACATACGTACATACGTGTGTGTGTGTGTGTGTGTGTGTGTGTGTGTGTGTGTGTATCACCCTCATTGTATTATTTAGTCTTGACTTGTTAAAAAAAAAAAGCACTTCTAGAAACCTTATATATCTGAACGTTAAAAATCCACCCCACATTTCTTAAGACTGGCAAGCAATGAAGATTATATAAATATTCTATCTTAATTCAATCTTTGTATGGTATGTCATTTTCCTCTCTGGAAAATAATAGCAATTCCCAGTCATTTAAAAGTAAAGCGTAAAAGTCATCACCCCAACTTCTGCAATATTGTGATATTAAAAGAGGAGTTACATATGACATGAAATTATTAAACTTCACATTAAAAAAGCATTACAAAAAATAACCCAAAATTTTTAAGTAACTTAAAATTATCAAAAATAAAAGGCTAAAGGTAAAGGCACAATTATGTTCTGGGAACAACTTGACTCACAAACAGAAACAAAAACAAACAAAACAAACTAACAAAAAACCTTAGCATATTTTAAAAGCCTCATTCAATATTTACAAAGAGATAAATTTGTGATTACATACTGAAAGCTGTCCAGATAAGAACTGCGGGACATCCCTCAGCATGCCAGGACTCATGGGTGAGGTAACGGATATAGAAGGACGATCCATTTTTTGAGATTCAAATGAGCTAGAACCTGAAACGACAATTATACACAAAGAATAATAAAACGTCTCTTCCTGTTTCAGAGTGCTCAGCAGGCTTCTTTAAAGTCCTTGGAGTGTAATTTTATAGAGAGCATTTTATTTCATAATGTTACAATCTTAAGGAGTTTTAGTGAGATTTGTTTTTGTTTCAGACAGCTACTTTTTGTTATTTGTTTTTGTTTTGCTTAGGTGTGATTTAGAGCCACAGTTACACCTGTGCTGTGCTAATTTTGTAACAGCAGCAGGCTCTACTCCAAACTCACTTGTCTATTATCTGAACTATTACCCACTCAATATTGAGAAAACATTTAAAATGCAAAAGGAAGAAGAATCAAACACAGCACAGCAAACCTTTTTCATGGCAACCTCAAATTTAAGGGCTAAGAACGTAAGTGCTAGAATGTCAAAATTATTAAATGGTTTTGGGTATTTTGAGACATATCTTGTATGATATAAAAATATTATTCCAGTAGAAATGAAATGAGAGGATATGAAAAAGATAGGCAATAGCAGAAACATCAATAACCAAATGTTATATTTGTGATTTTGGTTCTAAGCTGTTGATGGAACTAGATGGAATGTTTACAGAAATAGATATTAAGTTACCCACCAAACTATATACACTAAAAAGATTATGACTTTCCACTGTGAAGGGAATGAGCAGAAGATATCAGGTGATACTAAAGTAACGCAAACAATAGAACTGAGAGTATGGATCATGACACTTGCCAGACATGTATGATACTCTAGGTTCAATTTTCAACTATGTAGGAGCGGAAGCCAAAGATGTGAAATATGCAGGAGAGTACTAAGATTTCAGTCCTGTTATCAAGAATAGAATGTCACCTTGGCACCACTTATGGTCTCTGAAAAAGTTGGTGCAAACTGTGCAAATAGTTACAGGGGAGGAGGGATGGGGCAGTAGAACTTATTTTGGAACCAGAGAGACTTTTAACATCTTTGAATATCCAAAAACAATGTAAAGCACATAACATATCAATAAGACTAAACATCAGGGTCAAGGCTAGAATTTGAAGTCAGCCTGTTGAACTGAATGCCTAGTTAGAAATGCACATGCATAAAACTCACTTCTAGAATGTGTATCACATAAAGTTTTGAGGGAAAGGTGCAAATTTAGGCTCAAAAAGAAATGGTGATGCCTTTTTACAATATTTAGAAGTAAATTACTGATGCCTTTGCAGAAGTAGTTTGTTATCTCACAAGGCAAAGGCATCAGATAACAGGGACATTAGTAGAATGTATTCTTTAAGCACACAGGAATGAAGAGATAATGATAGCATCTTTTAATAACGTAACTTTGGCAGTCACGTGGCTAGCAGCTAAAACCATAGAAAGCAAATACTACAGATGTAACCAGAACAGCAATTTTAAGAGTGGTCCTTGGACAGGCATATAGTCTAACGTTTAAAGAATAAAAGCCTGGAATCACATTTAACTAACATCCCTGTCTCTCCCGGAACAAGTTTACCAGCATAGTCTGAGGCTTTTTAGACAGCCATAAAATTAAAGGGTTTCCTATTGCTGTCATGGTACCATAGTAATATATAAGGAGAAAAACTCAGCCTTTTCCATAGTTTAGCTGCAATACCAAGTTACAAGTATTAAATAAAATGAAACCAATGACAGTAGCAGTATATAACTCTAATGTTTATTTATTTATTATGGTATAGTTAATTTGACCAGGATCATCACTATCTTGCTACTACCGTTACAACTGTGACATTTTTGAGGCTTGCTTTGCTTAGCCCTAGCTTCATCCAATAGTTTCATTGACATAATCAAGTGCTAAGTATAAATAGCTCTTTGAAAGCATTTCCCAGAGCACATGAATTCTCCAAGGGCAAGTGGACATCCTCATAGAGACATTAAAACCTGTTAAATGTGGCTGCTACTGCTGCTGCTGCTGCTGCTGCTGCTGCTCCTCCTGTATCATTCTAATCTCCCCTTGCAAACATTATCTGGCTACGTTGTCCTCCCTGTGTTAACTGTACATCAGTGTTCCCTGCCCAGCACCACTGCACTATCAGGTATCTGTACCTGTGTATCTGCAAATCTGCCCACCATGACAGCCACTCTTGGAAGTTTTGTCCAAACTACTTTGCAATGTTGTCTATCTTAGTCAACATTGTGTTTTAAATTGCACCCCTCATCTTCTCTCTTTGTACCCCTTATACTACTCCTAGCCAATAAAGAAACAGTTCGTCAGAAAACAACTGATTTAAGATATGAAATTGCAGTTGAAAACAAAACAAAGTTGAACCTACATGCTGGTTGTTCCATTACTGCTGTGATATAAAATTAGATCTACTATTTTAATCTTGAAAAATATAAGTTAAAATAAATAAAACTAGTCACTAGATTTTTCCAAACATACCCTTCTACAAGTCATTAGAATTACAAAGTTGCAAACTTTAAATTCTGTGGGAAAATTTGGCAGTAGGTAGCTTTTGTAAAAATGGTCATGACTTTTCACTGGGATACATGGGTACATAGGCAGCCAAGACTTGCCTCACTCTATACTTAATGTGCTGTTTATTAGAACATACTTTAGTAAAGGTCCTTAAAAACCTACAATAACCATGGCAGGGGTAAAATAAAATACTGAAATGATTACAGAGCTTTATATTTTTCAACATAGATGTGAAATACTATGAAATTTTCCAGTTTTATATGATTTGATGTGTGAGGCTATAAATTTACTTATCTTATTCCATATTACTAGATAAACTTATTCACTAGACCTCTACTGAATGATATGCTTAAAGACATATCCTAGAATAAATTAAACTTACTGGATTCCAGTTGTGCATGCGTGCTATCAGGTATTCTAGGAATATCTCTGGAATGATAGAAAAGATAAAAAAAATAAACCTTTATCAACTGAAGCACCTTGTCTTCCAATAAAACTAGGAATAAAAAGTGAAAACTGGAAAATAAGTATATAAAAGCTTTATGAAAATGATAAAAGTCAAACCACAATTTTTTTGTCGTTTCTGGACAAGCTGACCTAGATCTTCTGTACAGGTGAAGCCAGCCTTGAATTTGCCACACAGTTCTGTCTTTTCCTCCCAAGTCTGGGATCACATTTTTACAACTTCCTCCAACAGGAATTAAAATCTATGTGCATTTTAGCACATTTATAAAAATATACACTTTTATTTCCTGTGTGCCTTACTGTATAACCTTAGAATATAATCTACTCTAAAAAAAGCTTTGTATTCAACAAGGTAAGTTTTATAAACATATATTAATTTAATTCTTTATTTTTGCCTTATTTTCTAAATAAATTACACTGGAAGTCAAATCAAATATCACTGAAACATTGCATAGTAACTAAAATTTTTAAATGTTACATTGATAACAGGTAATCATGACTCATACCAGGAGTTTCAAAGTTACCTTGAAACTATATTTATATCAAAAATACCTATACTTATTTGATATACAAGTAGATAGCAAAAACTAGGTTCATAAAATGACTATAAATTATTTAAAATATTAAATATATAATTTGATATACTTTAACATTAAAATAGACACACTATGGTTTTACCATATTTCCAAACTTTAAAGAGGCAAAAGGCTCCAATCTATTATTTCCTAGGTGAATGTAAACAATGCATGATTGCAAGAAGGAATTTCTATAGCCTTCATTCATAGGTGCTTGCCTCCCATTTTATTATTAATAATTCATTCAATAGTTCACTGTCAAGTTATACATTTTTTATAATTTAATTTTGATATGTCTTTTATATTATAGAATATAAGTTTCTACAGAAAAAGCACTGGCAGGACATGTCATGAATAATCTTTATAATATAAATGAAAGGATTAACTTTACTGCCACTTTTGGGGAAAATAAGATACTTGAAATAAATACAATGACAAAATGAATTTTAATGTTGCCTATTTTGATCTTATTAATTACATTTTAAAAGAAACTACTTTTCCTTAAGTAATCCCGGGGTCTGGATATCATATGCTTTTTGTTTCTGTCTCTGTAATCTAGCCTCCATTTGAAAAACAAAAACAAAAAATTGTAAGATATGTAGACTACAGTGATTGACATTTTTTGAATGTAGAAGACTAATATAACTTTTCCTAAAAGTAATGATATGTTTTTCTATTTTGTAATCAACAACATATTTTATTATAATCAGATAAATTAATCATTAATCATTAACTGTGGTCAAATATTTTGGTTAAAGAAAAAAGATGTCTAAAAAATAACTTATTTTTATAAAACAGTCAGACAATTTTGGATTGTACACTCCAAAATGCTAAATAGTAGTCAGTTTTACACACAAATAAGTTACAGAAACTGGGGTTGGAGCAATGACTCAGTGGTTAACAGCACGTACTGTTCATGCAGAGGACCAGGACTTGGTTCCTAGCATGCACATGTAGATTTACAACCATCCATTCATAACTCCAACACCAGGGAATATGGCCGCTGTGTGCACCAGGCATGCATGATGAGCACACACATACATTCAAACAAAACACTCATACACATAAAGTGAAAATAAATGCATTTTAAAAGTAAGTAAATTGCTAAAACTATCTTACCCAATTGGCCTTGAAACAACAAGCTCAACTTGTGGTTCAGGTTTGGATTCTAGAATAATGTTGTAAACTTCCTCAAATGTGGCTCCTTGCAATAGCCTCCCATTCCATTCCAAGACTTCATCACCTATATCAGGAATAATCTTATAAATATAAGCCAGGTCCATAAAATATACTCAAAGTAAAAGCAATCGCTGGATTTTAGCAAATTCCAAAAGTATATCCACCTGAAGAGAGCAATGTACTCATTGAGAACAACTCGCTGGCATAGAACTTGATGGCTAGGATAGCATGCATCACCCACAATAACAATGGTCAATAGAAAAACACTGCATAAAGTTACATCCATTGATTTCTTAACAGAACTTCTAATTGTAGACAATTAGATGGAGACAATGATCAAGGTAACCCTCTCTTTGTGGACTAAATGATTCTAATCTAGATTTGTAGTGTACACATGATTAGTTAAGCACTGCTTTTTTAAAAAGTGCCAATTGCCTAAACTCTTAAGATCTTTTGTAAAATGTTAAGTGATTCACATTATATGAAATCTTCCTCAAGGACTTTAAGGATTTCTCCAATAGGAATCGGAGGAATTGGCCAAATAATATGGAATGACATAATGAGAAAATGTGCATTCATTGATGAAGTTTGTTTCCTAAACAACATTGAATTTTTTTCAAAACAAAAATAAAGATTTTGAAAAACAAAATAAGCTAATTTTATAGGTATATTAGAACATTCATCACTAACATACAAGTTTGGCATGTGGGGGTATGGGAGGAATTCTGGGAAAAGCTGCGGGAGAGGGGTGAAATGAACAAAATGTAATTTGCTCCAAAAAAAAAAATCAGTTTTCAAAAAGATATTGTGTCTAATATATACAGGGAATAAAAGATATAACTTTCCATTAATGACAAAAAGTTTTAATTTATGTGAGAAAACTAATTATTACTGGTAGAATCACTTGTACAAGAGAAGGCTTCTTCTTAACTATTCATGCCTAGCATTTTTCTTTTGGCAGTGCTAGTGATCAAACCCAAGGCTTTAAACATGTTGGACAAACATCCTATGACCTTAGCCCCATAGCTGACATTTTAAATGTAAACAACCAATGGTAAAAACCTACCTGGTCTAAGATGTCCTACAGTATCAGCTAAACTTCCTTTTTTTACTTTGGTAATAAATGCACAAAGTCGACCTGATTCAGTCATCTTTCCTCCTACAACCTGTTTAAAAGAGGAAAAGATTGTCTGATATACTATTAAAGTGAAAATAGTCAAAGACTCAAGTAAAAAAATCAGACCGATTTAGAGATTCTAAACCAAAAGTTAATGTACTAAATGTTATTTTTTAAATAGGATAATGTTACTATTAGAAAGTAAATGCCTGCAAACGGAACCTTATATATTCCAAAATTGCTATAATTTATTTTCTACTTGTTAAAATACACATACCTTAAAAATCAACTCAACAATTTCTTCCTTATTGTAGAATTCTCATTTTTATCATTTCTCAAAACATTACATCACTTTTTAATTATGTAAACATTTTAAGTATAAATTTGAAACAAAATTTTCATGTTTACTATGATGATAGACGATTGTATTTTTCATTCATAATCTTTTAATTATATTGATGATATACATAATGATAATAGATCTTTCTTAAGAAAATTATAAAAACTAACTTCATCAAAAATATAAACTTTAGAATATTTGAAGCCCAATCTTTCTACTTTTTACTTTCTATTAAAATATTTATTGTACAAAAAGAAATAAACATTGGAAACATGCATTAGGAATGCTGTAAAATCATATGGAAAATACAGTACTCTTACAAAATTAACTACTTGACTCTGGTCATCCACCATTCAAGCAGTCCACACCAAAATTCACAGCAGCTGAAGCAAATGACAGCGACTAAAGTCCTCGACTAAACTGGTTTGTTCTCTTATAAAGTGAATTGGAGATCACCAAATGAAACCAAAATTACTGACCTATCTTATCTGATCCCAAGCATATATTCAGTTATGGTGAATTATACTCAGTTGCAATTCAGTCAATATTAATTAACACTACTTATTTCTGAAAGTTAAATGCAAATATCTTATAGCTTCACGTTCATGCAAATATTTTAAGAAAACTGTTGCTGCTCAAAAAAATTTAACAAGGCTACTGTAATTATCAGTATAATTGTAGTCAGTAGTCATTATTACAAAATTCAGATACTACAGGAGGCATTGTACTAAATACTAGATACTGCTTATTTATTTATTCATTTATTTAGGTATTTTCTTCATTTACATTTCAAATGTTATCCTCCTTCATGGTTCCCCCTCCAAAATTCTCTATCCCATCTCCTCCCCCTTCTTCTATGAAGGTGTTCCCTCACCCACCCCACGCATCCACCTACCCACTCATCCATTCCTGCCTCCCCGCCCTTGAATTTCCCTGTACTGGGGCATCAAGTTTTCACAGGACCAAGGGCCTCTTCCACTGATGCCCAATAAGGTCATTGTCTTAGTCAGGGTTTTTATTCCTGCACAAACATCATGACCAAGAATTAAGTTGGGGAGGAAAGGGTTTATTTGGCTTACATTCCCATACTGCTGTTGATCACCAAAGGATGCAGGACTGGAACTCAAGCAGATCAGAAAGCAGGAGCTGGTGCAGAAGCCATGGAGGGATGTTCTCTACTGACTTGCTTCCCCTGGCTTGCTCAGCCTGCTCTCTTATAGAANCCAAGACTACCAGCNCAGAGANGGTCCCACCCACAAGGGGCCTTTCCCCCTTGATCACTAATTGAGAAAATGCCCCACAGCTGGATCTCATGGAGGCATTTCCCCAACTAAAGCTCCTTTCTCTGTGATAACTCCAGCTGTGTCAAGTTGACACAAAACTCTCCAGTACAGCCATCCTCTGCTACATATACAGCTGGAGCCATGGGTCCCTCCATGTGTACTCCTTTGTTGCTGTTTATTTTTTTCATTTATTTATTTATTTATTTATTTTAATTTATTTATATTTCAATTGTCCCTTGCCCAGTTTCCCTGCTTTCCAGAAACCCCCTATCCCACTCCCCACCCCCACTGCTTCCATATGTATTCTTTGATTGTTGGTTTAGACCCTGGGAATTCTGGTTAGTTGATATTGTTGTTCTTCCTATGGGGTTGCAAATCCCTTCAGCTCCTTCAGTCCTTTGTCTAACTCCTCTATTGAGGACCCTGTGCTCAGTCCAGTGGTTGGCTCTGAGCATCTGCCTCTGTATTTGTCAAGCTCTGGCAGAGCCTCTCAGGAGACAGCTATATCAGACTCTGTCAGCAAACCCCTCTTGGCATCCCCAACAGTATCTGGGTTTGGTAACTGTTTATGGGATGGATCCCCAGGTGGGGCAGTCTCTGGATGGCCTTTCCTTCAGTCTCTGCTCCACACTTTGTCTCTGTATTTGCTACCGTGAGTATTTTGTTCCCTTTCTAAGAAGGACTGAAGCACCCACACTTTGGTCTTCCTTCCTCTTGAGCTGCATGTGGTCTGTGAATTGTATCTGGGGTGTTCAGAGCTTTGGGGCTGATAACCCACTCACCTGCAAGGGCATACCATGTGTGTTCTTCTGTTGCTTTAGTTTGCTTATTTCAACAACTCAAATTACACGCCACATCCTCCACTGATAGACAGAAATCTGTGCTATGAGAAGTGCATACTTCCAAAGTTGTATGAAGAGCACTTACTCTGCCCTTCGCTACCCTTTACTTTCCCTCTGGCCTCCTGGCCCTCCCCTCTCCCCTTGCCCATCTCCTCACAAGGCCTGGCTCTGGGTCCTGCTCACTCTGACTCCTACCACTGTCAGCATGTCTCCTGACCATGGAAAGCTTAGAGGACCTCTATGAATACTAAGATGAGAGACATAAAAATAATCAGATGAGTGTCAAGTACACTGGATGCATTCGATTTCACTTATACCAACATCTTTCTAGTGCTGTTCACTATAATCTAGAGTACAATTCCTGAAGCAATGGTTTAACTCTGTAACATTTATTCTATTTTATTTCAGTTTTTCACTAGACATACAAAACCTAAAATAGTTCTATTTGCATATATGCCAAATAGCACTCTATTACTTTATAGTTCAAATATATCATTAATATTTTTGCCACCTGACATGGTTATCTAGGGGTATATTGGGGTTGATATAATTCACTTGTAGAGCATTAGATTAGCATGCATAAGGGCTTTAGTTTGATCTCTGATATCCCAAACCAAGACAAACTAGTTTTCCCTAAAACATACACATTTACATGTACTAACATACTTTACTATATCAAAACAAAAATACTTTTACGTAATGTATATATTACATTTTCAAGTTTCATGCTCAAAACTAAAGCAACTATTTTAATACTGACATAAATATAGGGAAGATAAACAGTCTAAGTTCAAGCATATTCATTGCATTTAGAAATCAAACTCTTTTCTAACCAGGTTATTATCGATGTCTTTCAAAATGTATGCAAAACTAATATTAGAGACTACCAGGAAATAATTTTGTGCATGTGCGTGCATGCATGCATGCGTTTGTGTGTGTGTATTACATGTACATGGGTATGCATAAAATGTGTATGTTTTCAGGTGTAAATGTGTGTAAGTATAAGTAAGCAAGGATGTGTGTGTGTTCACAAGGATGTGTGTGTCTGAGTGTGCATGGATATATGTGAGTTTTCAGTATACATTTGTATAAGTGTATATAGATGTGTAAGTTCACAGATGCTCATGTGCATGAGTGTACCTGGTTGTGTGTGTTTTCAGATGTATAGGTGCATGAGTGGGGTGGATACCTGTCTGTATGTTTGCAGGTTTGCATGTCTATGAGTATACATAGATTTGTCTATGTTTTCAGGTGTACATAGGTATGAGGGTGCATGGATGTTTGTGTGTTTGCAGTTACACACACCCACACACATACACACATCACACACACACACACACACATATCTATAGTTGCAAGTATGTGTGCGTTTGCAGGTGCATATGTGTGTGAGTGTGCAAGGACATGTGCACATTGGTCTAATGGCCAGAGATCAAGCGTTAGTGTCCTAATCAAAGTGACCTAGAACTTGTCAGGTAGATCAGGCTGGCAAGCAGTAAGTACAGGAGACCGACCACCTCTGCCTCCATCGCATTAGGGTTACAAGGGCACATCACCTGCGCTGGCTTGCGTTTGTGGAGTCTGGGGATTGGAACCAAGGCCTCTTACTTGCTAGGTAATCACTTTACCTTCTATCCTGGAAATGTCTTTAAAATACTTGGAAAATGAGTTTGCAGGAACAATTGACAATATTTTCGAATTCTTGAAAATAAAAATAAGATATCTCCTTAATTGGCATCGGTATAAAGACATATATTTGTTTTGTTGATAAATCTGTAAAGTAATACAGAGCCAAAATCCAAGAAAGTTTATTACATACCTTTAAGCCCAGCATTGCTCCTGAGTCACGAGGTACACTCCCATCTTTTAAACGCTTATTTAATAAAATACGACCAATTAGGCGATCTCCATCTTTGGATGGCTGCCAGGTCACAGGATGCTAACATACAATATCAACAATAAGAAAAATTAATTTTATGACAAATTACCATACTTAACTATATCTCTAAATTTCAGAATTCTCAAGTATTATGATTACACAAACCAGTTTACATTTCAAATTACTAACTTGAGAGTTTAGTGCATTAGTTTTATAACCCTGATTTTATGAATTCAAGGTTTTCTTTAAGATCCTACCAAAGCAAATCCTCAGTTATCTACCACAATACTAAAACATAATATCTCTGAAGTGTTCTTTAAAATATGTGATAACTCAACTTGCTGAAGACTAAAACCTCACAGGCATAAAAGATTGATACAGTAAAAATCTTCTTAGTTGATCTCATTAAAAAGTGACACTTTCTTCTTCAAACACTTTTGGACAGTTTTGAAATATTCTTACCCTAGTAAAAGTTAAAGTGGGGAACATTAAAACATGAAATCTAAACTTACAATGAACACGAAAATTCACAAAACCACATAAATCTCTACTACCTTTCCAACTGAATTTGCATAGTAGAAACAGGATGTGCTCAAAGATGAACAGATTACGTTTTTTTACTTCATTAAATTTCCTTGATTTTCTTAATGGGGAGAACCATGTTTTGCTACATAGCCCAACCTGCCCTTGACCTCACTATGTAGCCTATGCCTGTCTTTGATCTGTAAGGATAAAACTCTCATCTCCTCCTGCTTCATGACTGCCTATATGCTGCCATAGTCTTACACTGGTGATAATAGTCTGAACTCCTGAACCTGTAAGCCAGTTCTAAATAAGTATTGTCCTTTATAAGAATTGCCTTGGTCGTGGCGGCTATTCACAGCAGAGAATTCCAAACTAAGACAGTTACATTGGTCTTTGTATTATTTTTGGCTCCATTTCATCAATTCATATTCTGAACTTGATTCTAATTCTTTTGGATCTGGCTTGTACTTATTTTTCTATGACCTTGACATTCATTATTAGATTATTTGGACCACAAAAAAAAAACAAACAAACAAAAAAAAAAAACAAAACAAAGAAAGAAAAAGGATTCACATGCCTTTGCAGCAATGACATAAAGGCCACCACACCTGGAAAAAGATTACTGGTTGTTTTAGACTTTTTATCTATTCATTAAATTTTTTTAATAGGTAATTCAAAGACAATTATAGTTAAATAGCAATACTACTACCACCTTATTTCTTTCTTGGGTTCAGAATTATGTCTTTATAAATGACAGACTATTTCATCACAAATAATATGGTAAGCTACAAAGTAAATGATTTGTGTAATCATAGTAATTCCATGGTTACCTAAAAGTAGCATGCATAACTCCATGCAAAATTTAGCAGGCAAAAGACAAATTCTAGGCAATCACATCTATATGGTAAAAGATTATTTTTTGCTATACTAAAAGCAAATAAAATAATAACTATGAAAGCAGATGGCAATGGATCTACAACTAGTTAATACTACATCAGAATGTTATGACAAGAAAACAAAAGAACAAAATGACAGTGAAAGGGAAAAAAGAAAAACAACATTTTCTGTGCAACAGACCCGATTGTCTCCCTTTTGCCTGGGATTCAGATGACTAATAATTTGATTTTTCATCCCAAGGAAAATGTATGTATTAAAATAAGCCAATCCAAAAAATATTTATTGTTTATAACAACATTGAAAAATTCTCTTATTCAACTGTATGCAAAGCATTCCTTTGTTCCTGAGGTTTATTTTCATTTCCATAGTTTTGGGTATGCTGTCAATCAACAAGAACAGCAAAACAAGCAAAAGGCTTTTTGGCTTTTTGGCTTTTTGGCTTCTTTTTGATTGAGTTGTTTTGTTTTTCTTTTCTGCACCTTGAGAGAATGCTACATTGACTCTTGAAATGCCCTGTCTTTGTATTATGTCCTGTTTTAATGGGTGACAGAGAGCAAACAAAGGAAGACCGACTGAGCAGGTTAGAAGGCAGGCCCCAGTGTCAGTACCTTAGCACTGCGGCTATGCTCCTCGTTAAGAGTTGTGCTACTACAGGTATCTACCCCAGAATCCTTAATCTGAGGCTCAGACCATTCCAAATCCTCTTCCAAAGAGTGGCCACCATAGTACATCATTTTCTTTTGTCTCTCAGACCTGGTGTTAGAATCCGACAAAACTCCCTGCTCACTAGTTTTTCTTTTTCCCTTTTGACTGTCCCCTACAAGTGTGAGATAAAATAAAAAAGATACAAAAAAAGAAAACATGCAAAGGTGTAAATAAAAAGGAGAGTGAGATGATAACAGGAATTAAGTAGTAAGGCCCCACATGTCTCACCAAAGACATTGGGGACGCCTCACTGCTATGCCAAGATGCTTGTTCCAACCAGCTGTACTCCATGTCTCCTGGGAGCCGGGCAGGCAAGAATGCAATCAAGGAGACAATGGGAAAGGACAGACAGAGAAATTATCAACATTTTAAACTGTGGGATCCTGTCTGCTTTCAAGAACTTTATCTGTAGTACTCATTAAATACCAGGAAAAAGCTATGATTTCAAATTGAATTTATAAAATGGAAAATATAAGGCTTTTGTAGTCTAGACAGATGTACAGAACAAAAGCCTTACCAGCGTTTTAGAAAACAGAATATTTTTGCTAACAATAAGCAAAAGTAGAAATAAAAATGGTTGGATAAGCTGATTAAGACAAAAACTGATCCACTATGTCTAGTTTTGAGCTAATTTCTTTTTCCATGCTGGTCTAAAGCCATGAGGTTTTTCTTCAAAAGACTAGTAAACATTTGAAAATTAAGCTGTGGCTCAGCAATAACTACTATCTTCAAGCCAAATAATTAGATATTCTGCCTGGAATGAAATATGATAATCTGTATAATGATGACAACTCCTCAAAATTACAAATGGTTAAAAAAAAATAACACAATAAATTTTCTGTGAGAATGACCAAAAGTATCATTCAATTTCTATCAGTAGAAAGGAAGAGTGAAAACAACAAATTTTACTTATATAACATGAATTATTTAATATTTCATTCATCCAGTTTATCATTTAAGAAATTATACTATTGCAATTTTAGTAGACAATTTACATGATACATGATGGCAACTTGTAAAAATCTATTTTCCACACTTAATTTTTTCAAAAAGGACTTCTTTTCAGTATAGGTATGCACATCTTTTTAACACTATTATTGGATTCATTAATTTAAAAATATTTACGGAATACCTTCCATTTGTTCTATATTGTGCTAAGCAATAATGTAGAGGTCAACACAGAAACATGTTTACAAAGTGTGGGAAGAGACATGACAAATTAGTGTGTCAGAGGAGGGAACAAAAGACTATGAGAAAACATGAACTCTAATGTGATTTGAGAGTCACCACACAGCTTCAGAGTAATGATATTTGAGATGGGGACTGAATGATGTGAAACTAGGCAAGTAAACAGAAAGAGATGGACAAATGGAACAGAGCATTCTAGTTAGATAGATACTGTAAAAAAAGAAATCACCACCATCACTCCCAACAACAAAAAGCAGGGGTGGAGGCACACACCAGCAAACCTAAGCAAGGGACAGAGCACAGGGTGCTGTGTAGGAATAGCAACGCCTCACAGTGGAGCCCACTTGGATCCTTTATTCTCTAGTAAAGATTACCTTTGTCAAACATTAAGTGAAACCTGACAGAATCTGACTTACACTTACAAAAGCGGAATCTAAATTCTATAATCTGGGTTAGAAACCAAAAGCTAAAGGTATTTTCAATAACTGCTAGGAAAGGTAAGGTGACTAAAACCTACACAAAGGTAATGACATTAGCTGACACAAGAAAAAAGAGAACTGTGAAATTTCACCATCAACACAGTGACTAGTCAAGGTGAACATTCAGATTTCTGGTTAAAGAACTGAATAAAGAAAGACAACTTTTGAGATGACCAAACTATGCAAGAAGAATGAAGAACCTTTTTTTTTGTTGAGAAGATAATGGTAGTAAGTTATTTTATAGACTTATAAAATGAAATATCATTGACTACGAAGAACTTCATAGCAAATTGATTTTTAAACATGTGTGTTGGATCTTTTGGAATATATTAAACAGTGGTATGTATTTTAAGGTCTATATAAGTTATTCAAATGGGAATATCAGCAATAAAAACATTTAAAGTGCCCAGAAAAGCAGCTGTAGAGTCTGAAAACACATTAGAAATCATGCATTGGGTACCACTGTAGATCCAGTAAATTAAAAAGAATTGGTGAGGCCTAGAAATATGTTTTAACCGGATTTCCAAATAATTATGTTTAATGTATGTAAATAATGTTTAATGAATGTATAATGTTTTGGCATGGTAATGTGATACTGTAGGGTACAAATGTGTTGGAGCTTATTCTTAGCTATCCTAGAGCACACACAGCCCAGAGATGGGAGACAAATTTGTTTGTGAAAACAAACAGAACTGTAAAATCTAATACACATGAAATAAAATGTATAAAAAGAACTTCAGTCTTTACCCATGGAGCAGAAAGGTGCTTCTCACATAATTTTACAACACAAATAAAAATTAGAATTCCGGTACTGTACACTGACAAATGGAGATAAGCAGTCTGTTGTGTATTTATGCCCCTGTATGGAGCCTTAAAGTGTTTATACATTAGAAAATGTGTTATTTTTTTCAGGATTCACAATAGTTTCATAAGAAAGCATCTATATGTTTCTTGGCTAAAGAACATAAATAGTTAAGCCCATGAAGGTTAGAGAATCCATTCGGTTCACAGTCTCTCTCTTCCCTGATTTCAAACTACATGATTATCAGAAGTACGGCCTGTACTCTGTAAATTTAGTAGTTAGCACTTTAAACTATTTGAAAATAAAGAAAAACACCCTATTAATGAAAAAAGGAGGTGAGAGAGTACAACGTGCCTGGCAAATTAAATAAAATATCATCAAGCATAGAAAGATGTTTAACTTATCACAGTTAGCAGTATATAGACAGTAGTAGTCACTATTTAATATTTACTCTTGACTGACTCCAAAAGAAAAAACCAAGGTGATCAGCTATGCTTCTGATAGCACTATGAAAGCATATTCATGGCCCTAGAGCAAGAACTGTTAAAAGACACACAATAGCCAAATGGACAATTTTACCTGAAATTTAATAAGGCAGATGGATAGGCTCCTCTACAGCCTGGGAAGGACAGAGCAATGATGTAATGTCTTTGAACATACAGGAAAAATCATTCAGTCTGAAGCAGAAAAAAGACTAAAGAATTACAGAAAATGGCAGGTCTGAGAGTCAGTAAATAAAGACACCCAGACAGTCATGGTTATAGCATAAAAAGAAAAGGTGAATGACCTGAAAAAGGCCTCGAAGGTTAGAGCAGAAAAAGGCTTATGCTAGAAAGATGGAAGTCTACAGTCAAGATGTTACATATGTTTAAACTAGAAGAATGCAAAACCCAACAAATATATATCTTAACAAAACTAAAATAAAAACTAAATATTATAGCACACCAAAAAGTATAGGAAATAGAAAGGAATTACACTGAATGACAGCAAATATTGCATCAGAACTTGGGAGGATACAGGGAGCCACACAACAGTAGTTTTTTACTGTCAAACAAGTGGGTAGAAGTTGGGGACCCCTGTGGTTGAATTAGAGAAACCCTGGAAAAAGCTAAGGAGGACTGCGACTCCATAGGAAGACCATCATCTCAACTAACCTGGACCCCTGAGATCTCCCATACACTGAGCCACCAACCAGGCAGCATACAGCAGCTGATATGAGTGCTCCAACACATGTATAGCACAGGACTGCCAGGTCTGGTCTCAGTGAAAGAAGAAGAGCCTAAACCTGGAGAGTCCCCAGGGAGTGGGGAGGTCTGGCGGGGATGGGTGTGTGTGTGTGTGGTTGAGGGTGAGGACTACCTCTTGGAGACAGTGGGGAGAAAGAATGGGATGAGGAACTATGGGAGGGTGGACCAGGAGGCGGGTAACGACTGGACTGTAAGAAAATAAAATTAATAATAAAGAAGTTAGCCTAGGTTATAAATACGATGAAATTATCTATCAAGAATGAACAACATTCTCAAAGAAAAGGAGGCTAAGTCGGTGTGTCACCAGCAGACCAACTCTAAAAGAATGACTAAAAGACACAGAGAGATGAAAAGACAAGAATCCTTAATATTAGAAAGGAATAGGAAACATGGTAAGTAAAAATATGGATAAATATAATCAAATTTTGTTTTCTTGAGTTTTCTAAATCAGTTTAGATATTGAAAGTCCAAGATATGTAAACTTTATATGACCCAGCACAGGGGAAGGCCAGGGCCAAGTAGTGGGAGTGGGTGGGTAGGGGAGGAGGGGCGGGGGGGGGGTATAGGGAACTTTCGGGATAGCATTTGAAATGTAAATAAAGAAAATAATAATAAATAAATAAATATCTTTTTTAAAAAAGAAAAGAAATATCAGTAGGATAGACTTGTTTGGTATACGCAATAGTTTAATTAAATATCTAGAACGACAAAATTATTTCAAAAGGCAATAAGAAACAGGAATATTGTATATATCTAGATGTATTATAAATGAATATTTCACATGAATTGGTGGAATGATTTTTTTATTAAAGTATTTTTTCTCAAGAAGTAAGTAATTTGGCTGTGAAATGAGTTAAACAGTTTTGCAGAAAAATTATATACAGCTCTGAACTCTCAAAAAAAAAAGAAAGTCCAAGATATACAATATTTAATTTTTGATTTTCAACACCACTACAAAAATATTTAAGAGGAGACAGAAAAACATAAGAGTGAAAGGTTTCTATATTTATTTCTAACTTGTTAACTATAAATGCTAGTAGTATGCAAAATGCACTCATGAAATATATTGGCTAAAGCAATCAATTAGAAACATCATGAAAAAGAATAACTATAGAAAAATTAAAATACAATCTTTTAAAATGTTCAAATAAGTCATGGAAATACAAGAAAAACATCAGAAATAAAAAATACAAATGAAAAAGATAAAAAAATAAAAGTGAAACAATACATTTAACTATGGATATGGGAATGCCTAACAAAATACGAATAAAAGGACCACGACCAAGCAAAGTTTGTGTCGGGGACACAGAGTGTACTTAGGTGTTTGAAAAAATAATCAGTGTATATAAGTCAAAGAAGAAAATCAAATGATCCTAGCAATTTATATACTGATAGTGAAAATATATTTATAAAGCTTAAGAATGATGAGCAGATGAAATCTGATCAAAGTGAAGCACAACACGAAGCCAAACGCTAAGGTACGCAACAGCAAAGGCTGCCTTATAAACTGACAACAATCACCGAAGAGAATAGCTTCATTTATATAACTGCAAAGCTGAAATAACAGAAACATTCTACAACAGGAAACAGCTAAACAACCTGACATATGGACATCACAGGATGCTACCTAATAATTACTTGAACAAGGAGACTTGCATAGGGAGGGGAGGAAACTATTGACATTTGAAATGTGTTGAAAGGCATTAATGCTAAATGGAAAAGCAAATCCCAAAGTGTCATAAGAGAACGTTTTATAAATGAAATCACATGTATGTTGTGATTTGAAGTCTTCTTAGTGTTGGCACAGGTAGGAATGATGGTGATTAATGCTATGTCTCTCTAGAGCATTAGAGTGACCATTGTAAGACAATCAACCATAGTCCAAATTTGTTAGTGGAAATTCAAAACTAAACAAAAAAGTCTCTAAGTTTTAAATTTCTGTTCTGAGTCAGGCAACAAATCAAAGTGACTAGTGAGAGATACTGAATTACATATATAACAGAGTTACTGATACATTATTTTATTATTAGTTGTGATAATTACTAATATCTTGTTTTGCTAAATTTATACATTATTCTCTATAGATATGCATATGATGATAAATGGTATACTACAGAGCTAGGTACTGTCTATGGGTACAGGAGTCCACTAGGACTTTTGGGACCCATCCATGACAGAAAAGGAGGAAGGTACTACAGTCACAGTGCTTTACTGTCTGTTTCTTCCTTTGGATACAAGTTGTCAACGCTGGATGAAACTAGTGCAGGGCACACAGGCTCGCAGTGTTCCATGCTAGTGATTTCCCCCATGCCAATGGCCACTTCAGTGGAAAAGTTAAGCTAAGATTTTACTGTCTTTTAGACGGCCATCACCCCATGGCTGGAAGTGCTTGATGAAATGATACAGTGCTTGTGGAGACGATGGGTGTTTTGGTTAGAAAGTTACATTGCAAGCACACCAAATTCCAAGTCAGTATGATAGCAAATAGTTCTGTTAGTGTGAAAATGATCAGGCTATGAGTAATCAAAGGATTGAAACCTTAGACTAAGATTTTTTTCATTCATTTACCTTTCTAGAAAATATAAACTAGCTAATTGTATTTTAAACATTTAGAGAAAAAGTGTGATTATCTTACAATGATTTTTCTTATAATCATTAAACAAAGGCAAGAGCTTATTAAAAATATTGTATCACTGGCCGTAATTAGGTTAATAAGAGTTTTAAATGTAAGTCATGTAGTGCACTATGACATTCTTCAATTCTTCAATTCAGCATTATTTTTAAAATAATAATGTTACAGAAATTATAGCATGTTATGCCAGGGTTTCAAGATGGAGCTAGAACAGCTATGTTAAAGTACTGATATCCCTCTGCCTGCCCTTCATTTATTTTGTGTTTCAGCAAATCATTTAACACACTGGGTCTCATTTTATCATTTATATAAATGGAAATTAATTGTTCCATCATGCAGATTGTTGAGAGGTTGAAATGGGGTAATAATCATAAACATTCATTGAACACTATAGTTCTGTTGATGTTGATGGTATCATCGTCCTCATGAAACAAAATCCACATGCCCTCTCTTCAATCTTAGTTCTCATATTAGTGATTTATTCTCTTTGATTTCTCAGGATAAATGATGGAATATCCCAATATATGGTCCATACAACTTAGGCTTCATAAAATGTTAATGGGCTTCATTAATTTAAAAGGTTCCAGGTAAAAGAGTATTGGAAAACTCTAAACTGATTGCAGTTAAATTGATTTTTTAAATGTTTTTTTTATTGGATACTTTCTTTATTTACATTTCAAATGCTATCCCCTTTCCCAATGTCCCTCCCTCCCACCCTATCCCATCCTCCCTCCCCCTGCTTCTATGAGGGTGTTCCTCCACCCACCCACCAACTCCCAGCTCCCCACCCTCGATTCCCCTACACTAGAGCATCTATTAAGCCTTCATAGGACCAAGGACCTCTCCTTCCATTGACAAGGCCATCCTCTGCTACATATGCAGCTGGAGCCATGCGTACTCCTTGGTTGATGACTTAGTCCCTGGGAGTTCGGGGGGGGGGGGGTCTGGTTGGTTGATATTGTTGTTCTTCCTATGGGGTTGCAAACCCCTTCAGCTCTTTCAGTTCCTTCTCTAACTCCTCTATTGGGGACCCCGTGCTCAGCCCAATGGTTGTCTGTGAGCATCCCTCTCTGTATGTGTAAGGCTCTGGCAGGGCCTTGTAGGAGACAGGCATATCAGGCTCCTGTCAGCACGCACTTCTTGGCATCTACAATAGTGTCTGGGTTTGGTAACTGTATATGGAATGAATCTCCAGGTAGGACAGTCTCTGGATGACCTTTCCTTCAGTCTCTGCTCTACACTTTATCTCCATTTTTGCTCCTGTGAGTATTTTGTTCTCCTTCTAAGAAGGACCGAAGCACCAACACTATATAGATTTCTTGACTGCAGAGTTGAGTTCCTTTTTTCTTCAGGTAGCAAAGACAATATGCCTTGCTGGTAGGGTCACATAACATGATTTTCATACAGTTAACTAAAACACATAAGCCTTCTGATGATGTTTCTCAAGCACAGTATTTTGAGAACTAATGCTAAAACTGTTCTGTAGAATCAAATTAGCATATAGGGAAACTCCCACATAAATCAAGTAATAAACAGTTCTCCACAGGAGATACTATAAAGGGCATTTGTTTTCAAATGTTACCCCATGGTATTGCATCCATGCTACTGGACATGGGAAGATGAATGACTATAAGTGGTTTTGATATTCCCTACTCCATGGTCTTCCACTCTTTTCATGGGACTTATGACTTGCTCCTAAGGAGGTGAGGTATCACTGTGTATCATCACGATGCTACTTAAGTTGCTTAAGACATTGGCTTTGCTGGCTTACTAAGTAAGCAGCTGTCATGGGAAGCCTATCTGGGAAAGACTTGCAAGCCACCTTTAGATATTCTGATCAACAATTAAGAATAGTGGCCATTGCATTATACACCATTAGACTGGAAAAAATTTACCCATTAAATAATGATAAACATATAATGTCAAGGATATTTGGGGGAGGGGTGGAGAGGTGTCTCAGCAGTTAAGAGCACTGGCTAATCTTCTAGAGGACCTAGGTTTGATACCCAGCACCCACATGGTTCTCAAAATAGTCTGTAACTCCAGTTCTAGACAATCCATGCCCCTTTCTGTTTTCTGCATTTACCAAACACACATGTGTCCACAGACAAAACACCAGGAAACCTCTAATACACATAAAGTCACAATTTACAAAGACAGACGTAACACCAGAAAACACTAGTACATATAAAAATCACAATTTACAAGGACAGACATAACACCAGGAAAACACTAATACACATAAATTTACATTTTACAAAGACAGACATTATACCAGGAAAACACCTCTACACATAAAGTCATATTTTAAAGGGACAGACATAACATCAGGAAAACACCACTATACATAAAGTCACATTTTAAAGGATTTTCATAATAGATATTGAACTTGATTTTACATATACTTTTTAAAAACTTGATAGAGTAATTTCATAATGCCGCCTAATACAAGAGGAGCATAACTGTGTTGTGAATGTTCACGAGTGTTTACTATGACTGAGTCTATTTATTCAAAAGGCAAAGTTCTCTATTAACATTACAACTGATATAAGTACTTAGCATAAAATTATTTGCCAACAAAATTAATACACATGGCAAAGTCTTTGACTTCCAAAACCATTTCTCTTGTATAGGTCTTTAGAAAACAGCTATGCATAAATTGGAAAGGTCTAATTATTAAAAATTCCACAAAGAGTTTTAAGTCTTCATGGTTTAGATATCCTTATATGCTTGATTATCTCAGGTATCATAAATTAATGCTTTCTTTGATTAATATATATTAACCCTTTAGTAGCCTTGTTTTATGAATATATAGTCAACCCACTTAAGACTTTTAAAGCAGATTATACAAGAGGATACATTTCATAGTTGATAACGAGGCCTACACTGAGATTAATCTAAAGCTAACACCTTTTGTATCTGACTTATATGTTTTAAAACACTTGCTTCTTTCTGAAAGGCCTGGTCTCCAACATATAAAATATTTCCACCTTTGTTAACATAAAATAAAAAGAAACAGCTAAAAATCAGTAGTATAAGTCCTGGAAAGAAAGCTAAACCATTCCATACTGAAACAAGTGCTTCACAAGGATATCCTTGTGCCGTTAGGAGAATGATTAATAATATAACTATATAATAAAGTTGAAAATATGCCACAGTATGATTAAGATAAATTTAATAAAAAAAGAATAGAACCTACATTAATTAGTAGTCAAACACCAATCCTAAACCTGACTCTAGATATAAATGAGAGTGATAGGAACCATGGCACCAAGTCAGTCACAAGGTTCTAACAGAAGGGTTACGTGGCTTGATAGTCGTCCACCTGTGAAACAGCTTGGTATTGCTAGAGTTCAATCACAAAAACAAATAATTAAAATTGAAACTACTTTTGATTGTGGCTGCCACGAGCACATATTGACATATGTCCTTGTCACTATTCACCATAAAATAGTATAACAATCTGTAAATACATATACATTGTATGTATCAAGATTTAAGAGGCACAGGATGATGTGCACAGGTTATATGCAAGTACCATCATTCTAGATTCAAAAACAATTAAGCATTTGTATTTTAGGGTGTCTGATGGTGGTGTCCTAGAATAATTCCTTGGAAAAAATCAAGGACTGATTATGCAACTTTACATGGTCAAACTAGAGAATATGCTTACACATGCATGCAAACTTACACAAACACATATAACAAGCATGTTACTGGACCACTATCCTTATCTGTGAATTTACCTGATATTTTCTGCTCTGCTCCATTTTTTCATTGTTTTAAAATAGGTATGAGTTGTGAGCATCTCAATAAGGAGACTTGAGAAAGGGAAGTGGAGGGCAGGCAATAGAGGTAGGGAATGAAGATCTGGATTCTGCTCCAAAAGGGAGGACTGCGAGTACCTAGCCATACTTATGGTTGTCACAGTGGCCTGGAGTCTGATTGGCACCTAGGAGCCACAGACTAGGGATGCTGTGAAACACTTCAGTGCATGAGACCGTCTCATAAAACACACAACTATCTAGGACCAACAACTGATGGTGATGATTAAAGAAGGAAATAAAAATAACAAAAAGTACATTATAAAGTTTATGAAAAAAAATCAAACTTTAAAACATTAAATGGGTAAATTCAGGGACACCATGGCAAGAGCATTAAAGATTTACTTTAATCAGCTTGTAATTACTTAAATGAACACAAATAGGGCAGGTAATTAATTTAAAATTCTGAAAGGTTAGCATATCACATTAAACTAAAATAAAAGATAAGTATTCTAAAACAAATGGTGCACAGAAAAATTAGAGTACAGAATGAATGACTCTTCAGAAGTCTGTGTATCTAGGAATTTCATTCTTAATTTCTTGAGGTGAGAAAGAATGCTATTTACCTCTACATTCTCCACTGGATCCAATCCAACACCTTCTAAATAATAGGCACGGAAAAAGTTCTTGGCAGAAAAATGAGAAATAGATGCTTTTACATTTACTGAGGCATTGAATTATAGCTCAAATTACACCTCACCAATTAAAAACAATGTATCCTTCTTAAACAGCAATGAGGAGATTTAACACAGGGCAGATCCTATAACAGGTAAAACCAACACAATCCACATAACCATAATTACCTTCAGAATCACCTTGTAGAATTATTGACTTCTACAGAACATTGAATAAGTAATCTAAAAATTATCAGAATACCTGCTACTTGTTAACTATCATAAGTGTGTTTATATAGTTTAATTTTGTTTCTTCAGTAACCAAATTACAAAAAAAAAAATGCTATTATTAAGGACTTAGAAGTAAGTGTGAATATATACTTAGTGTCAGCAGAGGCAGAAGAGGGCATCAGATAACTGAGAACTAGATTTATAAATTATTGTCAGCCACCACATGGGTGCTGGGAACTGACTGAGATTATCTGCAGAAACTGCTGAGCCATCTCTCCAGCCCCCACCTAGAGTGTTCTAAATGGCAGAACAAGATTGTATGTTTACTCAGTGAACGGCACAGCCATGACTGAATCTCTTAGGGTGAGAAAGAGATGGTCTTCCTCTTAAACCTCCCTTTAACTTTTAAATAAATAAACAACTATGCACAAGTTATTGTTAGCACCATAATAAAATATAAGCAAAATAACAATGATTATAAATGAGTGAAATTCTATGTATTCAAACTAGTGACATCTAACCCAAGCAGCAAATTAATGTCAAAAGCATCAATGCTCTAATAATGTCGCTAAGACATTATTAAATAAAGGAAGGGAGGGAGAAAGTGAAATGAAAGAGAGAGAGGGGGGAGGGAGGGAGAGAGAGAGAAAGAGAGAGGAAAGAAAGAAAGAAAAGAAAGAAAGAAAGAAAGAAAGAAAGAAAGAAAGAAAGAAAGAAAGAAAGAAAGAAAGAAAGAAAAAAAGAAACAAAGAAAGAAACAAAGAAAGAAAGAAAGACAGACAGACTGACAAACAGGCCAATCAAAAGGAAAGCAAAATTTTTAAAAATTAAAGCTTGTTTTGAGCTGAAAGGTGAGCCTTTATTATTAAAACAGCAAGAATGTCTTCTATGTAGTAGACACATAATCAGGATTCTGAAGAAGTTTTCTGCAATGATGTAGCTTATGCTACATGTTCATTATTAGAAAAAATTTTAAATTGGGCTACTTGGTTGAAATTTGCCTTGCAAAGATCTGAGAATCAATGTATTTAAAAATGAGAAGGACAGAAAGCAAAGACAATGGCAAGGCTGACTGATGTTAAACACTTTCTTTGAAATTATTTATACTAGACAAAACAAAAGGATGATTATGTTTGAAAATTTCACTGATCTTCATCAGAACAACATTTCAAAATTGTCTAAGAAAAAAGTGTATGTTCAAAGGCTGCTGATAAAATTACTTTAATTATGAGGGAAAGTGCAACACATTAGTTAAACACCAAGAATGGCTAGGAATAAGAAAGTGAGGTTGTGTTTATAAATTCCTTCTAGAATTTAAACCTTTTCACAAATAAAAATGTTATCATAATGATGCACAGTCAAGATAGGACACAAGCGTCCTCTCTGAAACCCCAAGGCTCAGCAGCTGCCTTTCTTCTTGCTACTCCACTCCTACTGAAGAATTAGCCCAGGAGAAATTACAGAATTTATATTTCTTCCTCCAAATTTAAAAGAATGATTGTGCCTAGGGAGTGTATATTAGCAAAAACTGATCTCTGTGAAATTATTAGACAGACAACAAGTAGGACCCTGTAAAAGTGTGGGCACCAGGATTTCAAGTTAGAGAAAAATATGCATATTAGTGACATGTAGTTTCTCTCTACATAAGGTGTGTGTTGTACTTGTGCCCAGCAGTATCATGTGTAAGTTTAACAAACACAAAAATTTATGGGAGTTTGTAATATCATTAATGTAGAACCTTAGGACAAAAATTACCACTACATGGCTACAACATAGAAATCTTTCAGGCATTTACATGATATACTTCTATGAATTTTGTGAAAATATATTCTTGTTCTGCTTATGAAGGCATTATTTTGCAAAGAATACATAAATTATCTAACAGAGGTAATATAAAACAAACAACCTAAAATTACTATTAGTATCTAATATATACCCCACCCAAATATAAAATATGTACCATTATTAAGTATGCTTAAAGACTATTTCTTTTAAAACATAAAATTTCTACATGTTCTTTAAAAACTGATGGAGATCTACAGTTCTCTTTTAGAAATTGTATTTCTATTAACTCCATATTCTCATAATTCACAGCTGGAAGTGAAATAAAGCTATAACTTAATTTTTCATTGCATGTGCATTTCCTTCATTTGCTTTCTTAAAATTTTATGTTCTCTTTTGTACAGTAGTGATATTAGATATTATTAATCATGACTTTTTAAATACATTATATTAAATTCCACTAATAACTATTAAGTTTTCTGTCAAGCCACACTTGCAATTATTTTAATTTTGTTAGTATGTAGTCAAGTGAATTACCCTTCAAAATTCTTAGCTATTCTTTTTATAGCTATTAACTTTACAAAATAAGGTATTGTAAGAATCCTATTGGTACTGTGGCCATTACTAACTTTATTACACTCTGTGGCACATTTCATTATAGTATTTAGTCTTCCTACATAGGAATAAAAAATAAGCCTCTATTCATATTTTCCTTTGTTATGAGGAAAACTATATCATTTTTCCGCAAGTTCCATCATGTCTTGACAATTAATTTTTTTAATTCCATTATTCTAGGTATTATTTAGGAACACATTCTGATTTGTATTTTCTGTCAGGTACCTATGCTATAGAATAAATCACTATATTAATTTTAATCTACATGAATTCCTGAATTCCTCTGCTTATTACAGTTGATTATTATAAAAAAAGAAAAGGACTGACTATCAAACGTGACAAGCTAGAAGAAAGCAGAAGCAGGGCTGACATGAAGAATTCACGTACACTCACCAGTCTGACACACTTTACCATATAGCAAAACAAATTCCAGGAAAAAGGACCACAAGGTTAACGGTTAAAAATAATTTTTAAAAAGAAAATATATAGCTAACTGTTTAATAGATTTGAAGATGAATAAGAAAGTATCTAAGGATGGGCATAATGAAAATAAAAATCAATAAAGAAAATTGTAGCTGTACTAAGCATGCTACTCCCAAATGATTAAAAAATTAATGAACAAGCATCTAAATAAGAAATAAACTTAATGAAATAATAGTTAGATGGGACAAAATCTTATTTTAAAACAATTTTTATAAATTGATAAGAGGAAAACTATTAAAAGATCCAAAAGGAAGTGAACAGAAAGAATAAAGGGATGAAGGAAATACTGAATGTTACAGATTCATATCACAATGAAACTATGTAACATTCAGATCATGAGATACAGTATTTTTGAGGCCTTTTCAATAGACAAAAAAAATGGTGCTATGAAAAAAAAAAAAAAAAGTTCAAGCATCCAGGATAACAGTGAAAAAAATGTTAAGAACCTTTCTGGAAAGCAACTCTAAAATATGAATTAAAGCTATAAAACTTCAAACTTCAAACAAACACACATATACACACGATCAGATATGTATAGGCAAAAATTATACATGAAGAATAAGCATTGAAAAGAAATTTCTATACTTCAAAGGAATATTTAGTTAATGATCTATTCCTATAATAGAACAACAGTGCAGTCACTTAAATTTCTAAAGAATATTAAATGACTTGAAAGCAATGATACAATGATAGCAATTGAAAGGGGATACAAAATGATACAGTGTGATATTAAATTTATAAATCTGAAAACTCTACATTGAGAGAAAAGGTTGAAACCTAAGTATAACAGCAATTCTTTCTCAGGAAAGGGATATAGCGAAATTTCATTCTTTCAAATACCTGAGCAATGTTTCAAATGTTCTATTGTAAACACATTCCTAGTTTTGCAGAGAAATGTAAAATTGTTATTTTTAAAATTAGAACTGCTAAGTATGTCTAACTATGCTATGACCTCTAAGGATGTAGAAACCCTCAGTAAAAAAGCAAAACGCATTCTTTAAAGCATTGTTTGTTTTTATACAAGGATAAAAAATGTCTTGCAATATAGAATTTTTCTACCATGGCCAACACCTTCAGAATTCTTGAACTACACAGGGAAGCAGCTAGAGAGTGTTCGCTGAGACATTTAGGATGGAAAGCAAGCCCTGGCAGCACGGGCTGTGTGGCAGGAGAGCTTACCTTTCTCACTCACGCTTTCGCTCTCGAGCTCCACATCATCACAGCTTGTATACTCAGGTGTGGATGCCAACTCCTCCTCCGAGCTGCTCAGTGAAACCTGGCGCATTTTACCTCCTTTCTTGGATTTATGAGGCCTTGGTGGGGGCGGCCTCACTGACTCGGACTGGTCTGAACTCAAAGAATCATTCCTTAACATGGTTTCCATTTTTTCTCGCTTCGTTTTCCTCACAGCAGAGCTGGGATCTAAGTGGTGTTGTTTCCTTAGGGAGTCAGCGCGCCTCAAGTCTGGCCTATCAAGCGGTATAGGGCTCCGCCGAGGGGTAGGAGGACTATGGTTTGAGGTCCTTTGTGGGTAAGAACTTTGTCCCTGAGCCTCTCGAGTTCTTTCCATTGAATACGATCGTTGGTTTTCCATTGCGGCTCTACGTTCAGATACAGATCTTTGCCTTGATGGTCTATCCATCCTTAGCAGAGAAATCCTGGAATCTTCTAGTTCAGCATTTGCCAAAGAAACATCACTGTGCCTTCTCTCATGTCGTGCCCGGGACACCTCAGCGTGGATCCGCATTTGTTCTTCGTAGGGTTGTGGCTTTACGGGATACCGGGCCAAATTTGGATCACTTCTGTAGCGGGCCTGGTATTCCTCCTCTCTCCTTTGTCTTTCATATTCATCTCTGCTCTCCACATCTTCATCATCTACAATATACTCTTTGGAATGTCTATGGCCTCGCCTGTTAGAATCCCTATAATTTAAATGACCAGGTTCTTCATAAAATTGAGGTTCACGTTGAGACCGTCTATCAGCATAATCTGACGGAGATCTAGGCATTGTGCCATCTGAAGGAACATACTGTGAGTAGTCCTCTCTCTCTTCACTTTGCTCGTATCTTCGATTTTGATCTCTGGACACTGATGGACTTCTTTTTCTAGAAACCAAAGAAAAATATTATGAGAAGACATTTCAAAAAATTAGACTTCACTGATTCACTGCCAGACGGATGGATAAATTCAAGTAGATCTTTAGGTCTTCTTCCCATGAAAGACATAGCTTAAAAATACTATAATATTATAATATATAGATTGCTATACAACACCATGTGTGGGGGCGCTTGTGGGCACACATGTGTCATGAAAGTACATGCTATATACCACTCAATTTACTTTTGACATTATTTTTATACAAATGACTAAAGGAAAAATTATCATAGTAAGAACATTATACTGTAGTTACTGAATCAGAATTTCTCAGTTACAGTTATTGCACCTCGACAAAATGCTAATCTTGGAGCATCTGTATTTTCAAATAAGAGAGAGATTTGGATTATACACCTTGACTCATTATTCTAACAAACATACATATTCGGTAAGTACTAACAGTGTGCACTGAATTATAGATGAGAAACAAGAGAACGATTGTCCCTGACAAGAAGCTGAACCCAAATCCTCCCCCAAGTTTCTCAGGAACTGAGAGGAACTACAATCTTATAACATTAACACCAAAGCTTCATCAAGTTAATTTGCTTAAATAAAAGGGTTTCCATAGAATATTTAAAATCATGCTTAGTATTATAGAACTGTTTAAAAAGACAATTTATTCCTATCTTGAACAAACACGAAAGTTTTGAAAATAAGTATAAAGATAGCGAGTCTTAACAGACAAATCTAACCACAAATCATAAATAAGAAAAATTTACCTGCAATGATAAAATTCATTGCCACAGGAAAAATCAGTAATATATAGTCCCTGACTAAAACTCTAAGTGTTTTACTTAAATCATTCTATAGGAAACTTAAATTCAATAGTGAACTAGCGATCACTCTGTTGTAAAGATTATGTGATGTGCTGGAAGCACTGAGGCAGATATACATGCTAATTTCTATCGGACAAAATAAAAATTGAATGGTGGGTAAAAACTTAAATTGGGAGGACAGTTGACTCTGCTGCTTAAAATAAAACTTGTACAGTGCACTTCAGTATGTTCAAATTCTACCAGAAGCCAGATAACATTCCATAATGGGACTCTTGAAAATAAATAATCCACTATCAGTTACTCTAATATATTAAACAATATTGGGACAAGAAAAATAACTACAAAGTACATCACAAATTATTTCACACATACTTATATTAGCTTTAGATCTACTAGCCCACCTCTCACTATAGACCCAAACAGGTCAGAATTCTTTTTCTCCTTTACCATATTAAAGTAATATTAACAGGAACCCATTAATAAAAATCACATTTTAAAGATCCTATATCCTATTTACCAAGTAGCATTTCTATTATTGCTTACAATTTCCGATAAGGTCGAATAACTATCCGGACTATTTCTAAATATTCTCCTTGTGTAATGCACCAGATGTTCCATTATAAATGCTTATATGTTTATGCAAAAGAATTTGAATAAGAAAATCTATCCACTACCTATTTAAAACTTCATGTCTGCAAAATCATGGTAACTGATGAGAAAATGCCAAAAAGTAACTTTTTTTCAAATATGTCACTGTTCTAATATCTAATATCAGTTTCAGTTTATATATTGCTTATTAATTCTTCTTGCTTTTATTATAATACTCATTGGTTATCTTAAGTGATTCGTATTAATGATACCACATATAATACTGAACATATTTACCAATTAACCATCAAACTTTTGAAAATACAGCAGTAGATTTTTAAAAACATTTATAAGGGCAATGAGAGAACACATGAATAGATAAACCTTAGTGTTTGTATATTTTTACCTCTTAACTGATATATGAAACTTTAGGAACCTCAATGACACTGAAAGTCATTCTATACATTTGAATTTTGCATTACTACAACTTAGCAATAGCTATTTATTCCAGTAAACATTCTTATGGTAAAGATCATTTAAAAACAGCCATGTTATAAATAAATATATACTGAACCAATTAAAAGTCTGCAATCAAAAAAGCAACCACCTTCTTTTTGCATTTAGTAACTGTCATTTTAGGAATGACAGAATATATAGGTGAAATTTAAAGATTTAAAAATCTGAAAAGATACATCCATCTTTCTAAATGCTTTGTGAAACATGGACCCAACAAAACTGAATGAAAAGAATATTTCATGGTCAAATTCTTTAATGCTAACTATATAGTTTAGATATAATTTTGCTCTTAAAGTAAAAATTCAAAGCTTTTAAACTATAGCACATCAAGAATTTAAACAAAGTATATAATCATGTGTAACATGCCACATACACACGCCATGCCTATATTTCCTTTTGAAAAAGCTTAGCAAAGGAAGTTATACTTTTTAAAAGCATGAAAATATTTTTACACATAACAAATTACATTTAGCATTTTTATTTTTACCTTTGTTCAACCAATGCACATCTGTCGAGCATGAAGCATCACACTGATGAAAATCCATCAACATTATGCCAGGCAGTGCTTTCTCTTAATCCTTCTAACCCTAGCAAAATCATAGGAGCCATCCTTAATCAGATGATCTGAAAGACTCTCTTTGCTTGTAATCATTTTACTACAAAACTCAACTACTGAGAGTTGCACATAACATAGCATCCATTCAAGGAGGAACCATACAATATTTTAGTGACAGTCCTGTTAAGGCATGTCTATTTTTAACATTGTTACAGTGTGGCTGTATATAGATAGCTCCAGGTCAAGTAAGAATGTACTCGAAGGAGGATTATGGTACTTAGCTGATTAGGGCCTCACAACACTGAAATGAACACAATCCGGATCCAAGGCATTTCGGGGCACTATAGTTAAGAGTGACAGCTTTATAAAACACTTTCCCCTATATAAATCACACTTTGAAAAATAAGTATTCAATATCATTATAATTGATGAGTAATTCTGCTGTTCAATTCTTGTCATAAAACATATGGCAATCCCATTCTGTAACTTAAGATTTAAGTAAACTTTTTAATCCAAAAGGACAAGGTTTCTCCCAAAGTTCAGAAAGAAAAAGGGTTTGTAGAAATTTTTAAAAATATTTTCCATGAACTAAGAACTTGGTTAAATACTGAGCATAAATCCAGTTTTCCTTATTTAATATATAATGTCAACATCTCCATCTCATTGCTTAAAGATAAAAACTGTACAGTTTCAAAACACAATTATAATGAAAACCCAAATTATCTGAAAGTTAACATTATTTCTTAATAACCTGTATCTAAGTCATTTCAAATAACTTATATAAAATGAATATGTATTCTTATAATCATATGTTTATAATATGTTCATACACACACACACACACACACATACACACGTGTGTGTGTGATGCAATTTTTGAGGTATGAGCAAAGAGACAGCAAGCAGTATTTTACTATTTTTTTAGTTTCCTAGTCATCAAGTGTAAACAAGAGTCTAATAATGCGTGTTAGTGCAGTTCAATCAATTGTGCATTATTGATCTACAAAATTTCATTCTGCAATTTGGTTAGGCCTTAGAAGCATTATGGGGAGTAGAGGCAACAGAGTGGTTCTTTCTCTCTCTCTCTCTCTCTCTCTCTCTCTCTCTCTCTCTCTCTCTCTCTCTCTCTCTCTCTCTCTCTCTCTCTCTCTCTCTCTCTCTCTCTGTCTATTTCCTCTTTGGTTTTTGTTTTGTTTGTTTTGTTTTGGGGGTCAGACTCTCTCTACATAGCCTTGGATCTCCAAGAACTCAAAGACCAAATTGGAACTCAATTGGTCCAATTGAGGCAGATATCCACCTGCCTCTACCAGATGCCTTTACTTCCCTAGAGGTTGGAATTAATTATGTGCCACCATACATACAATAGTACCTACACCAAATAAAAAACAAGGTATTAATCATCTCACAACAAAGCCAAAATGAGAGAATCACATGCAGATAATGCCACCTATAACAAGAAACATAACAGGAACTAACAATCATCTGCCTTTAATAGCTCTCAATATCGATGGACTCAATTTCCCTATAAAAAAGACATAAGCTAACAGCCTGGATACGCAAACAGGATCCAGCATTTTGCTGCATACATGAAACACACCTCAATAACAAAAACAGATACTACTGCAGAGTAAAAGGCTGGAGAAAAGTTTTCCAAGAAAATGATTCCAAGAAACAAGCTGGCGTTGCCATCCTGATATCCAATAAAATAGTCTTTAAACCAAAAGTTATCAAGCAAGATGAGAAAAGACACTTCATATTCATCAAAGGAAAAATCCATTAAGAGAAAGTCTCAATTCTGAACATCCATGCCCCAAATGCAAGGAAAACACATTCATATAAGAAACTTCACTAAAGCTCAAAACATACATTGAACCCCACACAATAAGAGTGGTAGACTTCAGCACTCCACTCTCACTAATAAATAGGTCATTGAAACAGAAACTGAACAAAGACATGGTGAAACTAATAGAGTTTATGAACCAAATGGATTTAGCAGATATCTACAGAACATTTCACACACACACACAGCCAAAAAAAGAATACACCTCCTTCTCAGCACCTCATGGTACCCTTTCCAAAGTTTACCATATAGTCAAAAAAACAAGCCTCAACTGATACAGGAAGATTGAAATAATCGCATGCATCCAATTAGATCATCACAGACTAATGCTAGCCATCAATAACAATAAAAACCACAAAACCATGGAAACAGAACATCTCTCTACTCAGTGATAACTTGGTCAGGGAAGAAATAAAGAAAGAAATTAATGATTTCCTGGAATTCAATGAAAATGATGACACATCATGCCCAAACCTAAGGGACAAAAGGAAAGCAGTTCTAAGAGGAAAATTCATAGCACTGAATGCCCTGGTAAAGAAATTGGAAAATATTACTCTAGCAGTTTAACAGTACACCCAAAAACTCTAAAACAAAAGAAGCAAACACACCCAAAAGAAGTAGGTGGCAAGAAGTAATCAAACTCAGAGCTTAAATCAACCGAATAGAAACAAAGAGAACTATACATAGAATCAACAAAACCAAAAATTGGATTTTTAAATTTGTTTTGTTTAGAAAGTCAACAAGATATATAAACTCCTAGTCAAACTAACTAAAGGACCCAAAGGCAGTATCCAAATCAACAAAATCAGAAATGAAAAGGGAAACATAACAACAGAAATGGAGCAAATTCAAAAAAATCATCATATCCTGTTATAAAAGCCTATACTCAAAACTGGAAAATTTAGATTAAATGAATGATTTTCTAGACAGATACCATGTACCAAAGTTAAATCAAGAGCAGGTAAACTACCTAAACAGGCCCATATCCTCTAAGGAAACAGAAGAAGTTATTAAAAAACCTTTCAACCCAGGGTCAGATGGCTTTAGTGCAGAATTCTTTCAGACCTCCAAAGTGGAGCTAATACCAATATTCCTCAAACTATTCCACAAAATAGAAACAGAAAGAACACTACATAATTCACTCTATAAAGCCACTATTACTCTGATACCTTAACCACACAAGGACCCAAACAAAAAAGAGAACTTCAGACCAATTTCCCTTATGAATTCCATGCAAAAATACTCAATAAAACTCTTGCAAACCAAATCCAAGGATATATCAAAACCATCATTCACCACGATCAAGTATGCTTCATCTGAGGGATGCAAGGCTGGTTCAATATATGAAAATCCATTAATGTAATCCACTGTATAAACAAACTCAAAGAAAAAAAAAAACACATGATCATCTCATTAGACACAGAAAAAGGATTTTATATTGGAGAGATCAGGAATTCAAGGCCCATGCCTAAACATAATAAAATCAATATACAGAAAACCCACAGCCAATACCAAATTAAATGGAGAAATATTTGAAGCAATCCCACTAAAATCAGGGAGACAAGGATGCCCACTTTCCCGATATCTATTCAATATACTACTTGAAATTCTAGCTACAGCAGTAAGACAACAAAAGGAGATCAAAGGGATACAAATTGGCAAAGAAGTAGTCAAGATGTCACTATCTCCAAATGTTATGATTATATATATATATATATATATATATATATATATATATATATATCCCTAAAAATTGTACCAGAGAACTTCTTCAGCTGATAAACAACTTCAGCAAAGTAGCTGGATATAAAATTAACTCTAATGAATCAGTAGACTTCATTTATACACATGATAAATGGACTGAGAAAGAAATTAGAGAAAAACCCTTCATAATAGTTGCAAATGATAAATATCTTGGGGCAAACAAGTGAAAGATCTGTAAGATAAGAACTTCAATTCTCTTAAGAAATTGAAGAAGACCTCAGAAAATGGAGAAACCTCCAATGCTCATGGATTGGTAGAATTAACATAGCAAAAATGGCCATCCCACCAAAAGCAATCTACATATTAAATGCAATTCCCATCAAAATCCCAACACAATTTTTCAAAGACATGGAAAGAGTAATTTTCAAACTCATCTGGAAAAACAAAAAACCCAGACTAGCAAAAACAATTCTTAACAATAAAAGAACTTCTGGGGGAATCACCATCCCTGACCTCAAGTGCTACTATAGAGCAGTAATGATAAAAGTGACATAGTATTGGTATAGAAACAGACAGGTTAAGCAATGGATAGAACTGAAGACCCAGAAATTAAACCACACTCTTACAGACACTTGATCTTTGATAAAGAAGCCAAAAGTATACAATGGAAAAAAGAAAGCATCTTTAATAAATGGTGCTGGTCTAAAAGGCAGTCTGTATGTAGAAAAATGAAAATAGATCCATATTTGTCACCTTGCCCAAGGCCCAAGTCCAAGTGGATCAAGGACCTCAACATAAAACCATACACACTGAATCTAATTGAAGAAAAAAATGGGAAAAAGCCTTGAACTCATTGGTACATGAGGAAATTTCCTAACAGAACTCCAATGGCTCATGCTCTAAGATCAAGAATTGATAAATGGGACCTCATGAAACTGAGAAGCTACTGTAAGGCAAAGGACACAGTTAATAGGACAAATCAACAACATACAGATTTGGAAAAATTATTCACTAGCCCCACATCTGATAGAGGGTTAATATCCAAAATAAAGAACTTAAGAATCTAACCACTCAAAAAGAAAATCAAAAATGGGGTATAGAACTAAACAGAGTACTCACAAGAGTGGAATCTCGAATGGCTGAGAAGCACTTAAAGAAATGTTCAAAGTCCTTAGTGATCAGGGAAATGCAAATAAAAACAACCCTGAGATTCCACCTTATACAATCAGAATGACTAAAATTAAAAACTCAGGTAATAGCACATGTTGGTTAAGATGTAGAAAAAGAGGAACACTCCTCCATTGCTGGTGGGATTGCAAACTGGTACAATCACTCTGGAAATCAATCTGGAGGCTCCTCAGAAAATTGGAAATAGATCTACCTGAAAACTCAGCTATATCATTCCTGGGCACATACCCAAAATGCCACCATGCCACAGGAGCATGTGTTGCACTATGTTCATAGAGGACTTATTTGTGATAGCCAGAAACTGAAAACAATCGAGATGTCTGACAATTAAAGAATGGATACAGAAAATGTGGTTCATTTACACAATGGAATAGTATCCGCTATTGAGAACAAGGACATCATGAATTTTGCAGACAAGTGGATGGAACTAGAAAATATCATCCTGAGTGAGATAACGCAGATGCAAAAAGACAAGCATGGTAAGTACTCACTAATAAGTGGATATCAGCCAAAAAATAAAATAAAATAAAAAGTACAGAATACCCAGGATATAATCCATAGAAGGTTAACCAGCCAAGGAGCCCAAGTGTGAATGCCTCTATCCTACTTGGGAGGGAGAAGAAAGCAATCACGGGGGCAGAGGAAGGGAGGGACCAGGGTGGGAGAAGAGACAGAGAGGGAAAGCAGGGAACATTGGGGGAAAACAGGACTGAAGCCTTAAGGGCCAGCAGAAAAAATGGAAACAGACAACCTCGGGAGGTAGGAAGTAGGGGACCCTTTAAAATATACCAGAGCAGGGTGGCCCTCTGAGACTCCCAACAAGCAGCTGAAAGAGTCAGATGCAGATACTAGCACCCAACCAATAGATGGAAGCCAGGGACCCCAGTGGTTGAATTGGGGGAAAGCTGGAGAAGCTGAGGAAGAGGGCAGTCCAATGGGAAGACCAGCAGTCTCAACTGACATGGACCCCCAAGATCTCTTAGACACTGAGCCACCAACCAAGCAGCCTACAGCAGCTGATGTGAGGCCCCCAACACATATACAGCAGAGGACTGCTTGGTCTGGCTTCAGGGAAAGATGAACCTAACCCTAGAGAGACTTGAGGCCCCTGGGAGTGGGGAAGTCTGGTGGGATGGGGGTTAGGGGTGGGACATCCTCTTGGAGAGAGGGAGAGGTATGGGATGGGGAACAGTGGGGGGCAGACCAGGAGAGGGATGAAGACTGAACTGTAATAAAAGGATTCAAGAATAAAAAAAAAAATCTTTGAGATGCTTTATAAAGATCTATAGAATCTGCCATAAGGAATAAAATTTCAATATAATTATTTTCCAAATGGATGTTAAATAATAATAAAATACAACCATATAAAGTCCACAATTTGAATAAAATGAAATAACCAATTTTCACAAAATGTATTTTGCCTCTTGCAAATTTTGAAGCCTGGTATATTTCATAATCATTCCAAGTGATAGATTAATATCAAAGTTCCTCTTATTTACTATTCCATCCATCCCCCTTTTCCTTCCTTTCTTATCTAAGCACAAGTCAGGTAGGGTTTCACTATGTCACCTAGGTTGCCCTCTTCTCCCCCCCCTCCTGACTTCAACACCCCCAAAGCTCTGGACTTAAACCTGCCAACTTAGAGACTTTCTTCCAGTTTTGTCCAGATCTCCTGGACTCAAGAAAGTGAAGCCTGTCCACCCAATTAAACACTTTAGCTTCTCGTTCTTCGCAAATGCTCTCAAGACTATTCCCCTAAGCTAACTCTATTGTCCCATGCCTTTACTCACTTATCACCATGTAATTATGACAATTAAAAAAGTATGACAGTACATTTTTTTCAAAGTTTTGTCTGTTTTCACATGCTAAAGTATGAATTTTACTAGTAGGGATTGTGATTTTAGTCATTATCCCAACACTAGGTATACAAAGGATAATTCAATATTTACTAAGTAAAGTAAGTACAGGCATGTTTCACACTATGTTTAAAGTTATATATGTTTAAATACATTACATAATTAATAATCTATCTAAAATTTAATCATTACAATTTTATTTATTTGTATTCTATACTAGAAAATACACTCATAACTTTCTAAACTACTCCTCTGAAGTAACAAGATGTCAGGAATGTTCCTTCAATGAGGAGGTCTCGATCACACCAACCCTGTACGTCTGCCAACTAGGAGAACATCTTGTACTAATTCACTGCTCTTTAAGGGTAATAGAGGATGTAACTCTTCCAGGTGTGTGGAGAAAACTATTGCTTGAGACAAAGAGGATAAGTCAAAGTCAGGCTGGTTCTTGAGAAGAGAGCAGAAACATCTCCAACACTAGACCTACAGCTCCACTGCCTACCCCACATAAAGCTCAGAAGAGCAGCAGTACAGACAACACTTTTGAAGAGGACTTTTCCTAAAAGAATTCATTGTAAACCATAGAGAATTACTGGAAACACTACCAGCTCAAACCAAAAGTAAATAAAATATATTTTATTTAAATGTTGAGAGCTGAGTGCAGTGGGTCACACCTGAAACTCCAGCACCTAAAAAACTGAAGCAGGAGGGGAACAAGTTCATAAAATTAAATAATTACAAATATTAATTTAGAAACCATCGATATACCAATAGTTGGGGTAAAGAATACTCCTTACATAATCGCTGAATGTTTACTTTCCAATAGAGATATGCATGAAATACTGACACACTTATCTCTACACAAAACTGATAAACCAACACCAATTATTTCTACATTATGCATATTCAGATCTGACTCCATGAAGACAACTTTAAAAGCATTATCTTTCAGGTAATAGAATGTTCATTCACTCACACACATAACATCTGCGCATCGGGAGAACGTGTGCCCTGCTCTTTAGCTATCTCCATCAATCTCATTGCTTTAGATTATGATCAGTCACTCCTATTATTTATATATACAAAATATTCTTTGGAAGACAGATAGGTTTTTTTCTTAACTCCTTAAGATGAGGGAAATAGTACAAATTGGACTTCTGTAGATTGTCTTCAAACTTGGATAAAAGTCATCTATATCTTGCAATACAATCATTTTCTCTCCAGCACCATTCCCCCCCCCAAAAAAGCACAAAAACTACATTACAAAAACATTAAATTAAATTAAAGATGGAAATTTACAGGGATCTTTCTAAAAATAGGAAGAAACAAACTTCTATAAAATAACGTTTTTTTAATAATTTTGCTTTAAAAATAAACAAAGAAAGACAGAAAGACAAGAAAGAAAGAAAGAAAGAAAGAAAGAAAGAAAGAAAGAAAGAAAGAAAGAAAGAA
>NC_034606.1:6276664-6284627 GCF_900095145.1 Mus pahari | reverse complement strand
GGAAGGAAGGAAGGAAGGAAGGAAAGGAAAAAAAGGAAGGAAACAAAGAAAGGAAGGAAGGAAGGAAGGAAGGAAGGAAGGAAGGAAAGAAAGAAAGAAAGAAAGAAAGAAAGAAAGAAAGAAAGAAAGAAAGAAAGAAAGAAAGAAATTTTCTTCAATGAATAAAATATTCTTAACTTCTTACCAGTTATTTCTCTACATTTTTCTACAAATGCCTTCTGCCAAAGACATACTAAAACCAAAGTAAGATCAGAGGATCAGTGGTGAGGAGGACACATCTGTCCCCAACACCTGAAGTAACTGGGACCTGCAGGACACAGGCAACAGTAACTCTGCTAGACCAGATTCCTTGTCTGTCTAGATCGGCGCCCTGAGCAAACCTTGGGTGCAAACTCTGCCAACAGCCCACAACACAAAGAGGCAGCTCCACTCCCAGGCATTCTAACATGTCCAGGATCAGAGGATCAAACCAGGAGCTTGGTCATACCCAGATCTCAAGGTCACCAAGGCAGCTTGACTCCCAGGAGCTCCGACACACCCAGGATCTCAGGATCCCAGGATCTCAGAATCACAGGATCACAGACACAGCTTGACTCTGAGGAGTTCTGACACAACCAGGATCACAGGAAGGACAGGCTTCAGTCAGACATAGCCGGGGCAAGTAGCACTAGAGATAACCAGATGGTGAGAGGCAAGCATAAAAACATAAGCAACAGAAATCAAGGTTACTTGGCATCATCAGAACCAAATTCTGCCACCATAGCACATCCTGGATACCCCAACACACCGGAAAAGCGAGACTCAGATTTAAAATCACTCCTCATGATGATGATAGAGGATATTACGAAGGACAGAAATAACTCCCTTAAAGAAATACAGGAGAACACAAGTAAACAGCTGTAAGCCCTTAAAGAAGAAACACAAAAATCCCTTAAAGAGTTATAGGAAAAAACAATCAAACAAGTGAAGGAAAGAAACAAAACCATCCAGAATCTAAAAATGGAACTAGAAACAATAAAGAAATCACAAAGAGAGACAACCCTGGAGTTTGAAAACCTAGGAAAGAGGTCAGGAGTCCTCTGCATCACCAACAGAATACAAGAAAGAATCTCAGGTGCAGAAGATACCATAGAAAACATTGACACAACTGTGAAAGAAAACACAAAAAGCTCCTAACCCAAAACATCCAGGAAATCTAGGACACAATGAGAAGATCAAATCTAAGAAAAATAGGGATAGAATAGAGTGTAGATTCACAACTTAAAGGGCCAGTAAATATCTTCAACAAAATTATAGAAGAAAACTTCCCTGACCTAAAGAAAGAGATGTCCATGAATATACAAGAAGCCTAAAGAACTCCAAATAGACTGGACCAGAAAAGAAATTCCTCCCATCACATAATAATCAAAATACCAAATGCACTAAACAAAGAAAGAATTTTTAAAGCAGGAAGAGAAAAATGTCAATTAACATATAAAGACAGGCCTATCAGAATTACACCAGACTTCTCACCAGAGATGATGAAAGCTAGAAGATCCTGAGCAGATGTCATACAGACCCTAAGAGAACACAAACACCAACCCAGGGCACTATACCCAGCAAAACTCTCAATTACCATAGACAGAGAAAATGAGATATTCCATGACAAAACCAAATTTACACAATATCTTTCCACAAATCCAGCCCTACAAAGGATGGAAAACACCAACGCAAGGAGTGAAACTACACGATAGAAGAAGCAAGAAAGTAATCTTTCAACAAACCCACACAAACATAATTCCACCTCTAACAAGAAAATTAACAGGAAGTAACAATCCTTTTTCCTTAATATCTCTTAATATGAAAATTAATATTACCGACATATCCTAATCGATTGAAATTCAAAAATATGAGGAATTAAAAATTTGTCATCCCTTGGTCTCTTTAATTTGGTAATAGGAGAAATAGATGCAATATTGTACAATCCATATACACTTTCTGCTTGTTTGTACGTGACAGAGTCTTGCTGTGCACCACATAAAGTTCTTGAAATCATGCTTCTCCTATCTCAGCCTCTCTATTAGTAGGATTGTTTATTTGATGTTTTTACAGTATACTATGGTTTTCAGAACAGCTTACATATTTCAAAATTACTTATACTGCCAAAAGAAATATAGACAATTAATTTGGGAGGTGGCTTGTAAGAGAACAGCAAAGAGTGAGACTGAAGGCTTTGCTTGATATTTGTAATTATTGTATCAGTTTTGAAGAACAGGACTTTATAAGTTACTCTTATTCTGAGATGAATGCTTTTCAAAATCCTCACAACCAATGAACCAGAATCTTACCCTCATCTAACATCTGTGTCACCCCCCAAGCAGAACCATTATTCATTGAAACAGTTGATGAATGACTCCATGGGTAGACCATCTTAATACACACCATTTCTTAAATGAATGTAACCTGTTACCTGTAGGCTGAAATGACCACAATCACTCAAGTCAAATAGCTTTGACCATTGCAGAAAATCTGTATCCAAAACTTGTGCCTACAATTCATTCCTTGGCGCAACAGAACTGTCAACTCTTACCTTACCAACTATGGAGGTAAAATCCTTTGGTGATGTGAGGGGCATTCAAGTACAGCCTTATTACAATGAACTCCAGTGTCCAAAACCTGTCCTTATTTTGTTTGTACCACAGTAAGAGCCAAGATGTTAAGCTCTACTAAAAACAAACAAACAAAAAGACTTTATCTATCTATGCTCACTAAAAATCTAAGTGATATATTATTTTAAAATATCATACAGTCAATATATATGAAGTTATTTAAACTTTTTTTTCGAGACAGGGTTTCTCTGTATAGCCCTGGCTGTCCTGGAACTCACTTTATAGACCAGACTGGCCTCGAACTCAGAAATCCACCTGCCTCTGCCTCCCAAGTGCTGGGATTAAAGGTGTACGCCACCACAAATTTATATTGAGAAAAACATATGTATTTTCAGTATTGCTGTAGACAAACATCTACATAAGACTGTTTAATTGATTGTTGCTTTCTATCAAACAACTTTTATAATTCTCATTTTTATTGTTACAATATTTTATAAATTTTAAAGAATATGATAAAAATGAAAGGTATTGAAGGTTTTGAAGGGGGGCTCTTCAGGAGGAGTTGGGGTACAAAAGGGAAAGAAGAATGTGATGTAAGTATATTTACTCAAAATGTGTTTTTAAATGTTAACAAATTCAGATAAATTGAAAGTATGTATCATTTCTCATCATAATGCAATAAAACTTTTTTTAAAAAGCCAAAGTAAGAAAGACATAGAGTGTGCCATTTGCTATTGCTAAACCAAAATGAAATTATGACCCAGAAAAAGATCAAAGACACTGGGAGTTCTGAACCTTGGAAAACAAGACTTTTACATTTCAACAATTTCTGTATGACCTGATAATATTTAAAATATACTACTCTTTTATTAAAACATCCAATGAAAGAGAGTATCAACAAAACAGCATGTCTGAGACCATGAGGATAAGTTGCCAAGTTAAAGAGTGGGGTCAGGATGGTTTTTTGAAGGAGGACATGATTTTTAACATAAGTCATCAGAACGAATTATATGGTTTTGTTACTTTATGGCAACATTTCTTTAGCAAGTTTAAAGTAACTGATGGAAATTAATCACTTGCTACACCTTTAATTTATGTCTGTTCTCTAAAAAGTTAGGTAAGAACTAATTATTAGGCTAATTTTTAGGTTTCTTAATCTTGAGTGAAAAAAAAAAAACCAAACAAACAGAAAATGTGTTCTGAAAGCAACAATAAGTATGTGGTCTGGGCTGTCAGTTATTTCTCTTCCTTGGTTTGGGTTTCCTTGCTCTCGGGTTGAGCCTTAATTAGCAGTGCTAACTTGCATGCCCATTCCACTTTTATAATGAACACCACAATGGTCACACTCTAGCAGCAATAATTTTTTAAATGTTCACATTAGTCAATAACAACCAGAATTCTAAGCTAATACAGAAATAAATGAGATAGGTGTAATATTAAATATTATCTCTGCCAGAAAAATAAATTAAACCAGAATTTTAAATGATTTGTAACTATAAAAAGTGTGTTTCCTAACAATCATATGCACATTGATCCATGTAGATGCTGGTCTGGAATGATTGATTTTGCCTATGACTCCTACTCACCTCTGGCTAAACCAGAAAAGATCATGCTGTCTTGCCAGTAGGAAGAATGAGTGTAAGAAATCACCACTTATGCCCACTTTTTTACCCCCAAAGGCAGGGTAGGCATAGAATGGAACCGGCTAGGACATTCTTTTAGTGTCATACCTTTTATCATGTAAAAGTGCACTAGTATAGAAGTAGGCTCCCTACCAACTAAAGGACTAGAGCATCAAATAAAGGACACTTGAAAAAGTAGAAAGTTAGGGGCTAGAAAAATGGCTCAATGGTTGAGAGCACATGATGCTCTTCCATTGGACTGGGTTTTAATTAACAGTACCAACATGTCTTTAACACATGACAACTGTCTGTAACTCCAGTTCCAAGGCTTCTGCCATCCTCAGACATACATGCAAATAAAATACTAATGAATGTAAAATAAGTTAGTATAAAGAAATAAACAGTAAGTATCAGGAAGTCTAAAGTCGCACAAAGCACCCCTCTTTCAACTTGAAGCAACACAGTCCATCTTGCAGAGAGATCCCTCCTGCTTAGGGGGCAAAGAAGGAATTAGTTACAAGTCTTAGACTTAATACTACCATGTATGTCATGGGAGAACCAAGGGCCAAGTCAAGTTCCAAAATCCATTTCCCTAAGCTGGCACCCATCGGCTAACCCTGCAGAACTATGATAGTGAGGCAGCCAAGTAGCTGCATCTGTCACTTTATTCAAAGTCGAATAAGGAAACAGAAATCCGCAAACTACTAAGAAGGAGGACATGAAAGGCAACAGTTAACTTTGTCTTAGAGGCTGTTGTTGAGCCTTAAAAAGTAAGACAGAACACTAGGAACAAAGAAATGTCCCAGTACCAAGGCTACAGTTTTCAGATGCAGCCTCTGCATCTATTCGGACAGAGGCATGTGAACTAGTGATACACACAAGACTGCTACCCTCAGTGAACTTTGGAGACCCTCTGGAGGTCCCTACAGCCAGAACACTCAGACAGGACCTAAATGCAACAGCTTGGATAGCTAAAGAACTGTCTCTACCACAAACCCCCAAACCTCAGGCACCAGAGTTATTACCATAAAGGACACCTGTCATGGTAATACCCAGTACCAAGCAGTCTCAAATTTATGCCTGTATTTCAACCAGCAGTATTATAGGCCAGAGTACAACCCTGAAAATGTTCAAGTACTAGAAACTATAAATTAGGTTCAATCTGTCTTATCATGATTCTTGGTGGCCCTGGGACTGCCTACTCCAACAATATTTTAACACTAGACCTCATAGTACAGCTCAAGTCTCCATCCACTAGAGGTATCAATGGATAGTAATCACAGAACTTTGTCCTGGAACTCAGCATAGACTGGTAAAACCTAATACTGAGCAGATCCTAACAGCTCTTGTCCCAGGAACAACATGCACTTACAGCGCGGATATCAAGTAGCAGCACATGGCTCAAGTCTGTTGGTCATCTACTCTAGGTAGCCTCATCTGTGGCTGGTGGCAGGATTTGAAGACGGTGGGTTCTCCTTAACAATAGGTAACCTATTCTTCTATTGTCCCTAGATCTACCTCACTAAGGAACTGGTCTTGGTAGAAGAACCACAGAAGACACAGCATGGCAACATTGTAGCCATGAGTGTGGTTCCTGGGTTTGAATTCTATCTGGAGACTGGCTGAAGCCCACACGCTGGCAAGCTGGTCACTGTACAGGAGGCACCTGAGCCCACTGCAGACATATGGAGAAGCCTCAGGATTAGACTATCCTTTTAAGTACTCCTCCATTTCAAAATAAACAACATAGAGACTTTGAATTCAGGACAATGTTTGCCTTGTGTGGCCCTCTCATGCTAAAAAAATGAGAACACAGTACTCACATCAAACATAAGGCATGTTGCTAGTGAAGCTGTAATTAGTACAGCTCCATAAAAATAAGCAGGTTGCATAGAACTAATAGGCATAATAAACAAATTCAGATTACAAACACCTGTCTTTGTAATTTTGATCCATTAGTGCCGAAAACTTTTAAGAAGCTAACTTAAATAACATTTAAAAAAAAAAAAAAAAACTATATGCCAGGATCCATCCATAAAGTAACCACTAGGACAAGCTCTAGGTGAAGATTTTTAAACTATTTTAAGGACACTCAACACACTCCAAGTAAACACAGAGAAAAAAATCAATACTCTAAAAAGGGAAGTTAATTAAGCAATAATTTTTAAGTCAAACAGAAATTCTGAAGCTAAAACATAAACTAAGCAAAACATAAAACCTGATAACAATAGATAAAGCAGAAGAAAGATGTAGTGACCTTAGAGACAGTCTAGTTTGAAAATACAAAGTCAGAAGGGAGAAGGGATAGAGAAGAATAAATTAGGCTTATAGCAATTTTAACATCATTAAAAGAGCAGATATATGTATGGTTCGTGGTGTTCCAAGGAAAACTTGAGATTATCAAAGCAATAGGAAGTTTATTTTAGAATTATATACTAAAATGCTCCCTAAACCTAGAAAAGAATACAATCATGGACAAAAGGTCAAAAGTCACTAGTGGGTTAAATGAGTATAATCCAGTACAATAATTATGCTCTTAAAGATGAAGGATAAAGTAAAATGCTGAAGGCAGCAAGGAAAAAAAAGCAAAACCAAAATCCTGTGAGAGTACTCAACTCACCTCACAGAAACATTCTGTACAAATGCCATAGGCCAGGCGTAAGAGTTTCATATCTCTAGATGGGAAAACTGCCAGCAAGAAAAAAATACTATCATCATGTACACTATAAAAATACAACATATCCTCACACCACCTGCCAAAAAAAGATGAGTGAATATATTTCTACCAGTGTGGACCAAAGAAGCTACACAGCTTTGGGACAGACAGAAGCAAACTAGCTTCTAGGACAGACCTTATTTCAGGCTCCAGAAATTTGGGCACCTTCCCCGCCAGAGGAAAGGTGGCCACTTGGGAGGGCTCTGTTGGCCAGAGCAGGTGAGAGAGCCATATTGTGTCCAGGGTCCCTTGGAGTCTAGTCTGTGCGGGTGAGTGTGCAAACTGCAGAGGTGACACATCTTCTGGGTCAGGCCCTGATTCGGGCCTACTTCTTCAGCCAGGAGGCAGGTCTGAACGCCAGGCTTCTGTGCACATTCCCTGCAAGAAGAGAGCTGCCTGCGGAGAGTACTCTGACCACTGAGACTCAGGAGAGAGCTGGACTCCCAGGACTGCTGACAGAGGCTAACAGAACCACAGGAGGAACAAGCTCCAACCAGAGACAACAATAACAACTAACTCCAGAGATTACCAGATGGTGAAAGGCAAATGTAGGAATCTTACTAACAGAAAACAAGACCACTCACCATCATCAGAACCCAGCCCTCCAACTTCAGCCGGTCCTGGATACCCCAACATACCCGAAATGCAAGGCTCGGATTTAAAGACATATCTCATGATGGTAGTAGAAGATCTTAAGAAGGACATTAATAACTCACTTAAAGAAATGCATGAGAACACTGCTAAACAGGTAGAAGCCCTTAAAGAATCATGGGAGAACACTGCTAAACAGGTAGATGTCCTTAAAGAGGAAACACAAAAACCCTTTAAAGAATTACAGGAAAACACAACCAAACAGGTGATGGAATTGAACAAAACCATGCAAGACCTAAAAAGGGAAGTGGAAGCAATAAGGAAAACCCAAAGTGAGACAACTCTGGAGATAGAAACCCTAGGATAGAAATCAGGAACCATAGATGTGAGCATCAACAACAGAATACAAGAGATGGAAGAGAGAATCTCAGGTGCAGAAGATTCCA
>NC_034606.1:6275086-6276653 GCF_900095145.1 Mus pahari | reverse complement strand
TACAGAGACAAAGTTTAGAGCTAAGACGAAAGGACTACCTCACCTGGGGATCCATCCCATCATAAGTCACCAAACCCAGACACTATTGCCTATGCTAGCAAGATTTTGCTAAGGGACCTGATATAGCGGCCTCTTGTGAGGCTATGCTAGTGCCTGGCAAACACAGAAGTGGATGCTCACAATCAGCTATTGGATGGAACACAGGAGGAGCTAGTGAAAGTACCCAAAGAGCTAAAGGGGTCTGCAACCCTGTAGGTGGAACAACAATATGAACTAACCAGTACCCCTAGAGCTCATGTCTCTAGCTGCATATGTAGCCGAAGATGGCCTATTCCTATATTTATTATCTATATTCCATAAGGTGAGTACAGTTCTGAGGAAAAACAAGGAGCTCTTAGGCATCTAGTGCTAGTATTGGCACAGTTGAAGATATGAAGGTATGGAAGATAAGTAAATAACATGGGTGAAATGTATCAGAAAAAGAAAACACACACAGGTTGTCTAAAGAAAATAAACCAAAGCTGGAGTGAGCTTAAACGAATCAGAGTGAATAATGTAACATTTATCTCTTTTTATCCAAGGATTGCTGGGATCAAGAATCCCTTGTGAGCATCTACTTTCAACTCCTAGGTTAGTGATGTCATATTAATAGCTTAAAATTAACTATGTAAAGTTAATACCATGGAAATCCTCATACCTTACAAGTCAGGTCTTTTTTTTTTTTAAACTTTAGCTGTCAAATTTTGCAAGAGCACACTATTGCTCAGCCTAACAAAACCCGAGAAAAAGAGTAATAATTGGCCAAAGCCTCATTATTTATCCTGAGACTTCATTAGATCAAAGATTATCTGAGACAAACAGACATTTCAGGAGGACAGCCATTGTGAAGGGAAAGAGTAACTTGTTCTCAGTCACTAAAAGCTATAGGAGCTATAGGGTTAAGATAGTTTTTCAAACTGACTAAGTTTGGGGTGGGAAACATGTACAGTTTAAATTTAATGAAACTTGAACATTCCTGAACTGCTACGAATGTCACTGCTCCCCTGTTCCTATGCACTCTGGTTTGAATTGCATGTGTCACAGATTTTCTGTGCACTCATGGAGTCAAAAGACACTGGAGGAAGAAGGGAAACTGAGAAGACCCAAAGTTCAATGTAATGACCACAGGCAAATAACGAATGAGAGGGGCCAGGCTCACTTAACATTTCCACTGGCTCTTGAGGAAAACAAAAACAAAAACCCAAGAGTAGTTTCCAGATGATTATATATCTGGATCTATTCCTAGATTTTTTAATTATACAAAAATCCCTCTTATATTACTTCAGAAACTGAAGTTATTTATGCTCTATTTCCATATATATATATATATATATATATATATATATATATATATATATATATATATGCAGTAGCAGAAAACAAGTAAAAGAGAAAAGGAATATAAGAAGCACGGTCAGGGGCTCTCGCTCTTTCGCCTTCTCGCCCTGTGGGACTCAGCAACTGCTAGATCCTTGGACTTCCATTCACAGCTACTACTGAACCATTGTTGGGATTTGGACTGCAGACT
>NC_034606.1:6261980-6274168 GCF_900095145.1 Mus pahari | reverse complement strand
CATTTCCCTGTCTGTTCTCAAGCCCTCATCTTTAGCTTCTTAAACTAAATATCTGTGCTAGAGTGCCCACAGCTAGAATATTCATAAGAGAGAGACAGAGAGAGAGAGAGAGAGAGAGAGAGAGAGAGAGAGAGAGAGAGAGAGAGAGAGAATGTGATTGTGTATGTATGCATGCACACTATGAAACTAGGAAGTGGCTATGATAGAAAAGAGTTAAACATTTTTGAAGCTATTCTCTAAATGCTATTCTATATAAAATACAATACATATCAACAAATTGTAAAAAGAAATCGCTTAACAGTAATGACAAAAATAAAAACAATTGAGTATGAGCTACACACACACACACACACACACACACACACACACACGCACACACATATACCTCCCACATAAATAGGTACATGATGTACACACAAGGATATAAAAAAGAAAATAGCGGAGTGAAAAATTCAGAGGCACAAGTTACCACCCTCAGAGCTTCCACTGACTACAGCATGCGCTTGTTAGCAGAAACTTACTTTAAAAATATCTTACGTATTTACTCTCCAGACTTTGGTAATTCATATATTTCTCTGAATAAGAGCTTAAGTATCACTCTATATGCTCTCATTCATAACTAAACTTTAAGAAAAGAATTTAAACAGTTGGCAGAGAAAAAATATCAATGTTTAATGTAATGTTATTAAATGTCTCCACTTATATATGAATGTCTAAGATAGAACAAACTTTGGATAGCTTTGTGAAAAAACTTAGACTGTCTATAATAGCAAACAAGGACTTAAAGATGGTGGATCAAATAATTAATTAAAATAATTAGTATTAGATATATGCCATATTCGTCATAAGTAGAGACAGTGCTTCGGTTGTTCAAAAGATAACTCTGTTTTATGTACATCTAAAAAACTAACATGACTCCAGCTCTGCCTCTACTCGTATTTCCCTTCTTCTGGTGCATGAGAACCTATTTTTGACAAATTCCTCAATCTAAGGGGAATATCAATTTAGTAAAACAGACATACCATGTCCTTCAGTTTTATAATACCCACATGAAAGTTTTATAGTTTTCTATTTAACATATTACTAAAAGTTGACTTTAAATGCATTTTCCGATTGCACAAATATAACATTATTTGATTCTACTTTCAACACTAAAGAAACTCATTTTGAATGTGTTGCTCAAATGAGCTCTTAGAGTCCAGTGAGACCATTGATCTTGTACCCACAGCAGACACTCCTGCTATGCTGCCTGTGTCCTCTGTGCTAATCCCCTCAGAGAAGACACAGTTCAGTCTTGCTAGAGTTTGCAGCCACAGTCCTACTGTTCAAGTCACTTCTTTTAGGGTACAGTAATGTCCATCATGTCCATCTTATCCTAGAATAAGGGAGGAGAATAGAGACCAGAGTCGAGGATATCACCTGCCAAGGTACTGCTTGCAGTGCAGAGCATTATAGAACAACAATATAGCTATCTCAAATTTTTGTGTGTGGAACAAAGGATGCTTTGAACTGACAAATCACAACATAAAATTTTCCTTTAAATGCCACTGTATTTTCATGTTCTATGTGTCTGTGTAGTGCAATAATATACACAAAAAAACTTACAATGTGAGTAAAATCCCATTTCCACAGCACCTGATAACTTGGTATCCTTTAGTACAACTTTCAAGTTTCCAGTATGCATCTGTCTGTAAATATACATGCATGCATATCTAGACATAAACCTTTATAAATACAATATGGTCAGAGCTATCAATGGTAAAATACTGAAATCATGTTTATAGAACATGAAAAAAAGTACTGAATGACATATATGAACGTTGTTAGTTTGAACTATTTAAAATGCAATCCATTACACAATTTTCTCAGATGCAGTCTGCTCTTAACTTAAAGAAACACTTCTACAGCATTATTATATCTTTAATATTTTATTAACATTATAAATATTTCAGTTATCAAAATTATTGAGCAACTTTATAAATAATGATTAACAATACATAAAATGAATGGCAAATGTTTAAAATATGTATTACATACTAATAAAAATTCATAATAACCATTTTGAAGCCAACTTCTCTATCGCTAATGAAATACCAAGAAGAAAACTATTTTTTAGCAATGTATTTGATTGTAACAGGCCCTTCTCATTTCTCCTTTGATCTTCTAATTAGAAAAACACAATGAAGAAGCTTAAGGAGCATCAGAAGTTGTTCTAAGCAGCCTTTTCATTATACCTGAATGTAAAAATATACAGCTGAAACATTAAGGAAGCTCTTTAAAAATAAATTTGACAAATTCTAACAAACTGTCTAGGATGGACCTTAACACCAGTCTCAAAGACAACATATAGTTAACATAGGAAAATATATATTTAATTCACCATATATTCAAGGATCAGTTATCTTCCACGGTAGTAGAAATCACATTAAGAAGAAAATATATAAATATAAATATAGCCATAGATGATCTGAAGTATAGTTTTAGATAAAGATGATCATGTGCATGAGAGCAGACCCAGTACATTTCAGTCATCCAAATTAAAAATATATAACTTGCCTACTAAACTGCAAACCTATTTCTTAAGCCTACTCCTTAGAATCATTATGGAAAAATAAAGATAAAAAGTAGAAGCTGAAACCCATTGTCATGGAGAAATAACTAAGCACAACAGAATAGATAGAAACTAGGATGCTCCCAGTTGCTTAATCACTTACCAAAACCCAGAGCATTTGGTCGTTGGCATTCGCTGGAAAATTAAAGAGGCACTGGAAGCTCCACTGGAAGATGATCCTTGCTCCCAGATAGTGTACTTAGCAGTCCCTGAAACTGGACTCCAATTAGAACACACGCAGTAGGAAATCTACTGAACACCAAGGACTTAGATGATGCATAGACCAAAGAGAGGGGACGGACGACAGCTCATAGAAATACAAATGAATATCTGCTTCATAAAATAATATTCATAAACATAGAATACCATCTCAATCACCTTTCTAAACTTAAATTTAGGAAGAATCTTAGAAATTTTTCCATGTGTACTGTCTTCATATGAAATCAAGATACTACATTTGAACAGTAAGTATTCTATCGAAAATGTTATTTCCAACTGGGATAGGATACTTCCAGTTTCCATATGTGCCTAGAGCTGAACCAGTACCACAGCTCTCCATACCACAGTCCCACTGGGAGAGAAATGCTCTCCCAGGAGTGCTGACACACCTGAGAGCACAGGTGAGATCACCACTTCTGTTTTAATTCCTGGCTCAAGAGGGAACCACCCAGCACCATCAAGACATGGGAACCAAAGAACAGCCTGGGAAAGGATCCTTCCGGATTCCTTCTGTGCCTCAGAGCTGACCCTGTGCCACAGCTCTCCATACTCAATATTCTCCCAGGAGTACTGACACACAGGCTTACAGGAGGGACAAGCCACAGTCAGAGACAGCAAGACCAGCTAAGCGCAAGAACAGAAACAGAACCAATAGAAACCAAAGATACATGGCATCATCAGAACCCAGTTCTCCCACCACAGCAAGCCCTGGATACCCCAAGACATGGGAAAAGCAAGACTCTGATTTAAAATCACATGTCATATTGATGATAGAGGATAATAAGAAGGAAATAAATACCTCCCTTAAAGAAATACAGAAGAACACAGGTAAACAGCTAGAAGCCCTTAAAGAGGAAACACAAAAAATCTCTTTAACAATTAAGGGGAGCCGGGCGTGGTGGTGCACACCTTTAATCCCAGCACTCGGGAGGCAGAGGCAGGCAGATTTCTGAGTTTGAGGCCAGCCTGGTCTACAAAGTGAGTTCCAGGACAGCCAGGGCTATACAGAGAAACCCTGTCTAGAAAAAAAACAAAAAACAAACAAACAAACAAAAAAAGAATTAAGGGGAAAACACAACCAAACAGGTGAAGGAATTCAACAAAACCATTCAGGATCTAAGAATGGAAATAGAAACAATTTAAAAAAATCACAAAGGGAGACAACTCTGGAGTTAGAAAACCTAGGAAAGAGATCAGGAGTCATGCATGCAAGCATCACCAACAGAATACAAGAGATAGAAGAGAGAATCTCAGGTGCAGAAGATGCCATAGAAAACATTGATACAACACTCAAAGAAAACACAAAATGCAAAAAGTTCCTAACCCAAAATATCCAGGAAATCCAGGACACAATGAGAAGACCAAACCTAAGGAAAATAGGTATAGAAGAGAATGAAGATTCACAACTAAAAGGACCAGTAAATATCTTCAAGAAAATTATAAAAGAAAACTTCCCTAACCTACAGAAAGAGATGCCCATAAACATATAAGAAGCATAAAGAACTCAAAATAGACTGGACTAGAAAAGAAATCCCTCCTGTCATATAATTAACAAAACACCAATGAACAAAACAATATTAAAAGCAGTAAGGGAAAAGGGTCAAGTAACATATAAATGCAAACCTATCAGAATTACACCAGACTTCTCAATAGAGACTAAAAGAGTAAGAAGATGTCATTACAGACCCTAAGAGAACACAAATGCCAGCCCGAACAACTATATCCAGCAAAACTCTCAATTGTCATAGATGGAGAAACCAAGATATTCCATGAAAAAACCAAATTTGCACAATATCTTTCCACAAATCCATCCCTACAAAGGATAATAAACAGAAAACACCAACACAGGGAAAGAAACTACCCCTAGAAAAAGCAAGAAAGTAATCTTTCAACAAACCCAAAAGAAGATAGCCACACAAACAAACATAACTCCACGTTTAACAACAAAAACAACAGGAACAACAGTCACCATTCCTTAATATCTCTTAAAATCAATGGAATCAATTCCCCAATAATAAGACTTATTATAAGACTTATAGTGGATTACATTGATGGATTTCCATATATTAAACCATCCATGCATCCCTGGGATGAAGCCCACTTTATCATGATGGGTGATCATTTTCATGTGTTCTTGGATTAAGTTTGTGAGAATTTTATTGAGTATTTTTGCATCGATATTCATAAGAGAAATTGGTCTGAAGTTCTCTTTCTTTGTTGAGTCTTTATGTGGTTTAGGTATCAGAGTAATTGTGGCTTCATAGAATGAATTAGGTAGAGTACCTTTTGTTTCTATTTTGTGAAATAGTTTGAGAAGAGTAGGAATTAGGTCTTCTTTGAAGGTCTGAGAGAACTCTGCAGTACACCCATCTGGGCCTGGGTTTGTTTGTTTGTTTGTTTGTTTGTTTTTTGGTTGTTTGGGTTTTTTTGTTTTTTGGTTGGGAAACTATTAATGACTGATTCTATTTCTGTAGAGGAAAGGGGACTGTTAAGATTGTTAATCTGATTGCTGATGTAACTTTGGTACCTGGTATCTGTCTAGGAAATTGTCCATTTCATCCAGGTTTTCCAGTTTTGTTAGGTATATCCTTTTGTAGTAGGATCTGATGATGTTTTGGATTTCCTCAGATTCTGTTATGTCTCCTTTTTCATTTTTGATCTTGTTAATTAGGATACTGTCCGTGCGCCCTCTAGTTAGTCTGGCTAAGAGTTTATCTATCTTGTTGATTTTCTCAAAGAACCAGTTCTTGGTTTGGTTGATTCTTTGTATAGTTCTTTTTGTTTCCACTTGGTTGATTTCAGCCCTGAGATTGATTATTTCCTGCTGTCTAATCCTCTTGGGTGAATTTGCTTTGGCTTGTGCTGTAAGATCCAGAATCAACAAATGGAACCTCATAAAATTGCAAAGCTTCTGTAAGGAAAAAAACACTGTCAATAAGACAAAAGGCCACTAACTGATTGGGAAAGGATGTTTACCAATCCTAAATCCAATAGGGGGACTAATATCCAATAAATACAAAGAACTCAAGAAGCTGGACTCCAGAAGATCAAATAACCCCATTAAAAAATGGGGTACAGAGCTAAACAAAGAATTGTCAACTGAGGAATACCAAATTGCTGAGAAGTACCTGAAAAAATGTTCAACATCCTTAATTATCAGAGAAATGCAAATCAAAACAATCCTGATATTCCACCTCACACCAGTCAGAATGGCTAAGATCAAAGATTCAGGTGACAGCAGATTCTGGCAAGGATGAGGTGAAAGAGGAACACCCCTCCATTGCTGGTGGGATTGCAAGCTGGGTATAATCACTTTGCAAATCAGTCTGGTGGTTCCTCTAAAGATTGAACAAAATATTACCTGAAAACCCAACTCTACCACTTCTGTGCATATACCCAGAAGATGCTCCAATATGTAATAAGGACACATGCTCCACTATGTTAGTAGCAGCCATATTTATAATAGCCAGAAACTGGAAAGAACCCAGATGTCCCTCAACAGAGGATTGGATACAGAAAATGTGGTACATTTATACAACGGAATAGTACTTAGCTATTAAAAATAATGGCTTCATGAAATTCTCAAGCAAATTGATGGAACTTGAAAATATTATCCTGAGTGAGGTAACTCAATCACAAAAAGACACACATGATATGCAGTCACTGATTAGTGGGTATTAGGCGAAGAGCATGGAATACCCAAGATACGACACTCAGACCACATGAAGCTCAAGAGGAAGAAAGACAAAAGTGTGGATGCTTCAGTCCTACTTAGAAGGGGGAACAAAATAATCAGGGGAAGTAGAGGGTGGGAGGGACTTTGGTGGGAGAGAAGAGGGGGAAGGAAAAAAAAGGGAAGAATCAGGTATGGGAGGAAACAGAGGGTCAGGCAACTGAACAGAGGTGTGTATCAATGGGAGATGGGGAACTGGGGGTAGCATCCAGAAAGTATCAGATGCCAGGAAAGCAAGAGCCTCCCAGGACCCCATAGAGATGACTTTAGCCCAAATACCCAACAAAGGGGAGACACCTTAATCTCCCCTTTAGTCTTTGGAGACTACCTCCAATAGATAGGTATGCTCCTCTCCCCTCCTCCCCCCGCTGAGTGATGGGGCCACCCACCCATCTCCAAAATCTTAAGCCAGAATTGCTCCTGTCTAAAGAAAATACAGGGACAAAAAATGGAGCAGAGACTGAAGGAAAGGCCATCCAGAGACTACCCCACCTGGGGATCCCATATGCAGACACCAAACCCAGACACTATTGCTGATGCCAAGGAGTGCTTGCTGACAGAAGCCTGATACAGTCTCCTGAGAGGCTCTGCCAGATCTGACTAATATAGGGGTGGAGACTTTCAGCCAATCATTGGACTGAGCACAGGGATCCCAATGGAGGAGTTAGGGGAAGGACTGAAGGAGCTGAAGGTGCTTTATCTGGCATCGATGGGAGGGGAAGGCCCTTGTCCTGTGAAGGCTCGATGCCCCAGTGTAAAAGAATGCTAGGGAGGTGAGGCTGGAGTGGGTAGGTGGGTAGGGGAGCACCCTCATAAAAGCCAGTTAAGGAGGTATGGAATAGGGGTGTTGCAGAGGGGAAACCAGGAAAGGGGTAACATTTGAAATGTAAATAAATTAAATAAATTTTTAAAAATGTCATTTCCAACTGTAAGGTAAAATTTATGAACTAAAAAAGTGAGAAAATGTTAATACCTTGTTGCATAGGATAAAATAAAAAATGAAACAAACAAACAAAAATCTAAACTTGTAAGAGGAGAAAGAGACATAGGCATCACCAGTCATAACTCTGTATCCCTGACAATGATTTTCAGATGTCCCAGGCTCTTACTGCCACCATATTGCCAAAGCCAAAATAAACCTTGTCTTAACTGAAAAGAGTTTAAGTTGCTTTTCTCAGATTATGTTATCACAACAACAAAAAATAGCTAATACACCTGTCTAAAATTTTTTGTCAAGAATATTTCTCCGGACCTTGGTCCTGTGAAGGCTCTATGCCCCTGTATAGGGGAATGCCAGGACCAGAAATAGGAGTGGGTGGGTTGGGGAGCAGGGGGAAGGGGGGACGGATAGGGGATTTTCAGAGGGGAAACCAGGAAAGAGGATAACATTTGAAATGTAAATAAAGAAAATATCTAATAAAAAAAATATTTCTCCAATAATGCAATTTGTAAAAGCCTGTGCTGCATCATGCGAGGGCTATGTGCAGTCTGTAATTATCCAGGCTGGATTGGTGACAGACTCTGAGTGCCACGTAGATACATTAAAAACAAAGCAAATGACAAAGTTACAAGGACTCATCATTCGTAAAACACAAAGTATGAGAGTCAAAGGTCTCTCTAACCCTGATTAAAGGGAGGAGAAACAGATGAAAACCAATCAGAATTTCATTAAATGAGTGCAGGAATTTCAATTAAAACCAAGTTTTCTGATGAAGCAAACCTATCCAAAAGTTGGTGTCCTATAAGACCCATAACAGAACAAGATGCTTGTACTGCAAGTACCTGACATAAAGGTGGCGCACCTGAATCTAGAAGTAGAGGTTACTCCTAGTGGAGTAGAGGACCATCTTAATTACAACTAGACAGAAACAACAAATGTGATAGATATCTTACAAGACTGCACTGTCCATGCATATGCCTCCTCCTCGACCCTTTGTAATCAATAAAAGATCTGATCTTATCTACCAGCAGGACAGGAGTGCTGTCTGCCTAGATCCTGAATGTGCTGGGTAAAGGTTAAATAATAATTATTGACTATCAGATATAATGAGGTCAACTTGGAATATAATATGCAGCTAGAATAACTCCTGGAAATTTAAACAAATAATAGAGGTTTGCACTGAATAAATACAGATACCATTACTGCTGTGGAAGACTACAGAGGGAGGGATCAAAAGATGTAAGGTATTTATGTTAGACTAATTCTATCATTTGAGGCTAGAAAATGCAATGGTATGATTATGTTTTCTAAGACTGTTCAGGTGACGTTTCTGTACCCAATGTGGTACAAATATCCTAGTGAAGAGACATTGAAGATAGTTGATTGGACTTTGAAGGACATGAACTCAGGCTAAGGGTAAAAGATAAAAGGAAATTGGAACCTCCTAGGACTGAATACAATAATATGATAAAACTTCAGAATAGCAGAAGCTAATGAGATAAAATTAATACCTTCAGAAGTCAGTAAGAAAGGCAACAAAGCAGAAATAACAGGCAATTCAGAACCTAGATCTATGAAAAAGAAAAAAGAAAATATGGTATTTTGGGAGCAAACGATGATAGATAAATAGACAATGGATGGTTAGATAATAGATAGATAGATAGATAGATAGATAGATAGATAGATAGATAGATAGATAGACAGATATATAGACAGATAGACAGATATATAGACAGAAGATTGAAATCAGTCACTTCACATAAAAGTGACAACCTGAACCAAGTAAAGTAGATAAGCAGCGATCCAGGAAGAACATTTAACACCATAGCCAACTTATACAGTTGTGATTGTCCCTGTCCATCCCAAGTATTTTAAACCATTATGATCAGTTAACTATAAACTAAAGGACATGTACAGACTTTTGAGGTCTACATACTAGATCTAACAGACACAAATATTTAAAGACATTAAAGGACCACAGTTGAAGTAGACATATGTTTAATTAAATAATAAAGTCCCAAAGAGATAAACCAAATCTGGGATTCATAGTTCAACATGAAGATAGCTGAAATGAATCCCTTAACCCCTTCAATAACATATGGAGGCGGAAAAAAAGAACTAAATTGACTAGAACATTTTCTTTTTCTTGTTTTTTTTTTTCAGTACTATGGACTAGAAAGTGCTAAGCATACTAAATATACGTTAGGCTTTTAGTCATAACCTTAGGAAAAGCAGTAAAAGTAACCAAATGCATATAACATGTCTTTAAGAAAAGGAAATCCTACATATGCAGCTAGAGACACGAGCTCAGGGGGTACTGGTTAGTTCATCGGCCATCATTGGGAAGAGAGGCCCCTTGATCTTATAAACTTTATATGACCCAGCACAGGGGGAAGGCCAGGGCCAAGTAGTGGGAGTGGGTGGGTAGGGGAGCAGGGTCGAGGGAGGGGGGGTATAGGGAACTTTCGGGATAGCATTTGAAATGTAAATAAAGAAAATAATAATAAAAAATAAAATTTAAAAAAAAAAAGAAAAGGAAAGGAAATCCTAAACAGGCCAAAATAAGTACTTTAGTTACAGCAATAATAAATTTTCATATTATTTTATGAAACTAAAATAAGTCAAACGATGGTAGCATGCCATAAGATTGTATAAAAGAACTCATAGATACAGAATAAATAATGAGGTAGGCTTGCCTATCATCATGAAAAGGTATTATAGACAAAAAAAAAAAAAAAAAGGCGCACTGCTTTAGGCACAGTTTACCTTCAGATGAAGAAATACCGATTTAAGTACTTATGGAGATTTGTAGAAAATCACTATGATTCAAAATTTTATGCCTAACCTAACAAACAAGAGAGAAAAGTATCAAGTAAACACATTCTAAGAAAATACCTGTTTCCTTTTAAAAGTACTGAAAACATTTACTGTTTCAATGAAAAATAGATTTTATTTTCAAAGTGAAAAACAATGGAATTACATTAAGATGCTATCAAAAGCAGATTCAGAAATAGCTGCACTAAATTTCAATGAAAAGAAGGCAATGTATTGACTTATCCTTGATTGGCAATTAAATGCTACATGATCTGAATTATGTTCACGTAAAGCTGTGCATCTTGAAGCCTGACTCCCATATCTAAAAAAAGATCATCCATCATGACCAAGTAGGCTTCATCCCAGGGATGCAGGGATGGTTTAATATATGGAAATACATCAACGTAATCCACTATATAAACAAACTCAAAGACAAAAATCACATGATCATCTCCTTAGATGCTGAGAAAGCATTTGACAAAATCCAACACCCCTTCATGATAAAAGTCTTAGAAAGATCACGAATTCAAGGCCCATATCTAAACATGATAAAAGCAATATACAGCAAACCAGTAGCCAACATCAAAGTAAATGGAGAGAAGCTGAAGGCAATCCCACTAAAATCAGGGAATAGACAAAGCTGCCCACTCTCTCCCTACCTATTCAATATTGTACTTGAAGTCCTAGCCAGAGCAATTCGACAACAAAAGGAGATCAAGGGGATGCAAATTTGTGAGGAAGAAGTCAAAATATCATTATTTGCAGATGATATGATAGCATATATAAGTGACCCTAAAAATTCCACCACAGAACTCCTAAACCTGATAAACAGCTTCAGTGCAGTAGCTGGATATAAAATTAANTCAAATATATCAGTGGCCTTTCTCTACACAAAGGATAAACAGGATGAGAAAGAAATTAGGGAAACAATGCTCTTCACAATAGTCACAAAAAATATAAAATACCTTGGTGTGACTCTAACTAGGGAAGTGAAAGATCTGTATGATAAGAACTTCAAGTCTCTGAAGAAAGAAATTAAAGATCTCAAAAGATGGAAAGATCTCCCATGCTTATGGATTGGCAGGGNTAATATAGTAAAAATGGCCATCTTGCTGAAAGCAATCTACAGATTCAATGCATCAAAATTCCAACTCAATTCTTCACTGAGTTAGAAAAGGCAATTTGCAAATTTATCTGGAATAATAAAAAACCTAGGATATCAAAAAACATCTTCAACAATAAAAGAATCTCTGGTGGAATCACCATGCCTGACCTTAAGCTGCACTACAGAGCAATTGTGATAAAACTGCATGGTACTGGTACAGTGACAGACAGGTAGGTCAATGGAACAGAATTGAAGACCCAGAAATGAACCCACACACCTACAGTTACTTGATCTTTGACAAAGGAGCTAAAACCATTCAGTGGAAAAATGATAGCATTTTCAACAAATGGTGCTCGCACAACTGGCTGTTAGCATTTAGAAGAATATGAATTGATCCATTCTTATCTCCTTACAAAGCTCAAGTCTAAGTGGATCAAAGAACTCCACATAAAACCAGAGACACTGAAATATATAGAGGAGAAAGTGGGGAAAACCTCGAAGAAATGGGCACAGGGGAAAAATTTCTTAACAGGACAGCAATGGCCTGTGCTGTAAGATCAAGAATCGACAAATGGGACCTCATAAAATTGCAAAGCTTCTGTAGGGCAAAAGATACTATTAATAAGACAAAAAGGCCACCAACAGATTGGGAGAGGATTTTTCACAATCCTAAATCTGATAGGGGACTAATATCCAATATATACAAAGAGCTCAAGAAGCTGAACTCAAAAAATTCAAATAACCCCATTAAAAAATGGGGTACAGA
>NC_034606.1:6240235-6261050 GCF_900095145.1 Mus pahari | reverse complement strand
ATCCATCCCATAATCAGCTACCAAACGCAGACACAATTGCATATGCCAGCAAGAACTTGTTGAAAGGACACTGATATAGCTATCTCTTGTGAGGCTATGCCAGTGCCCGGCAAATATAGAAGTGGATGCCCACAGTCATCTATAGGATAGAACACAGAGACCCCAATGGAGGAGCTAGAGAAAGTACCCAAGGAGCTGCTGTAGGGGGCTGCAATCCTATAGGTGAAAGAACAATATGAACTAACCAGTACCCCCAGAGATCGTGTGTCTAGCTGCATATGTAGCAGAAGATGGTCTAATCAGCCATCGTTGAGAAGAGAGGCCCCTTGGTCTTTCAAACTTTATATGCCCCATACAGGGGAACGCCAGGGTCAAGAAGTGGGAGTGGGTGGGCAGGGGAGCAGGGTGAGGGGAGGGTATAGGGGACATTTGGGATAGCATTTTAAATGTAAATGAAGAAAATATCTAATAAAATAATAGTAATAAAGAAAAAAACTTCATCTGTATCTGGAGCTGGAAGCCTGGAAAGAGGAAAGTGGTAGAAGCATAGCATAAAGCAGGCCCTGGCCAGTGACTAGCATGCTTAATACAAAGAGGTACAACACAGAACAAGTTCTGTCCACATGGAGTTGGGACCATATAAAGACACAGTAAAAAGGGTGGTCATCTCTCAGCTAAAGAACAAGGAAGAACCTCACATGGTGAATCTTAGGCTTGGATTTAAAGCCTCCTTCAGCTACAATGAATTAACATAGATGAGTTCATTCTTCAAAACACTTTTAGAAATTATTGTAATGACAAATAAAATTAAAATTAGCACAAAATGAAATAATATCAATGACAGAAAGCATTTTTAAGTATTTATGGTGACTATTTAAATTAGACTTTCAGGAAAATAATTTGGCAGTTTAGTATTAAAAAGCTGATATCTTCTGACCTAGGCATAGATATAAGATAATCTTTTTAGAGTAAAATCTTGAGACTATAAATAACATCATCATCATCATCATCATCATCATCATCATCATATCAAGATATTAACTAAGACAAGTGATGGTTAATAAATTATTGCAATATTAATAATTTTAAATTATTAATATTAATTACAGTATCAATTACATTAATTATATTAATATTGGTATTAGTTATTAGTTAATATTTTATTATAATATAACATGATATATTATAATAGTATATTATTGTTCAATATTAATTATTAGTTAATACTAATAATTGGTTGATAATCAATTACTGTTTATTTCTAGGCTATTTTCTAAGTGTGTTACATATTCTTATTCTTTTAGGATTAAAAAAGTCATTTTGTTATTTACTAGCTACATTTAAAAATCACCAAATTCAAAGCACCTGTTTTTAATTTATTACAGTTTTCTCTAATCAGTTTTTCTGTAATCAGTTTTCTGTAATACAGTTTTTAATCAAATGATATAGAGTATTACTCTAATACCAAGTCACTGAGAAGCATAATGTAAATAATGACAAAACAGAAGTTTGCTTTATATGAAAAATTTTACCAACTCACACAAAGTGAAGTTATGCTCTTCTCCTTTAAATGCCCTAATCATATTTGTCTGTTTCTGTTTATTTTTCTCAATTATATTTGCACTATAATTCATGTTAGTACCAAATAAGTATAAGATATAAAGCTATTTCCTAATACCAATCCTCAAATGTCTACAAATGTGTAATCAAATGTAACCACAAATAGGATTCAAAAAATTTGACGGAAGCAGTTTGAGAATTCTAAACAGATGCTATGAGACTCCTCAAACATCAGAACCATCTGTAAGCAGAGAGAGAGAAAGATGTCTAGCTGATTGGTTGACAAGACTCCCTGCACTTCTACAGCTTGAGGCAGCTTAGAAAAAAATGTTGTCAGGCTGTGGAGAGTGAAACCCTTACTGAATGACTTGCTTGAATCTCACTGCTGAAAGTGGATATTTATAACAACAACAACAAAGTCATCAAGTCTAAACTTTACACTCTTAAAGAATAAAGATTCAAAGAAAAGAATGGATTGGAAAAGCAACTTCATGTGTAACAGCTAGTAAGAAAAAGCAACAATTTAAATATGGAAATGAAGTTTGGAGATTTAGAATTCATTGTTTCTTGATATAAAAGTAAAAAAGGAATTAATTTCCTGATAGACATTGGGGAGGAAAAGTTGTAGTAACTAATTAGTTGGAAATAAACAAAATAATTGCCAAGCATCAGCATTAAGGACCTAGTGGGGCTCAGAAAATTTAATTTCTTAATACCACAGACAACACGAGTCTCCTCAGGCAACATTCAGTGATAATGAAGCTTAATCATGAATATGATGCAACTGTTTAAGCCATGTTGCAAAATAAAAAATAAAATAAAATAAAAAGGTAAAATTAAAGCTTGAATGACAGTGCTTTCTATGTCGGTAGATACAAAGATGCTTTCCGAAGCCATGGGTTACTCAATAAAAGCCCCTGTGCCAGGCAGGTGAATGGCAAGCAGTTAGTAAGAGAGGCCGCTGAGTCCCCACAGCACGTGGTTGCCCACTAGAACTGGATCACAAGACTCTATTGCTGAAGACACCATGTGCTTTGGTAACAGGACACAGAAATGAAGCTGGAGCTAAGAGATGGGTAACAGCCTCCTTGAGGACTAGCTCACATCCTGCCAGAAGGTGGTAGGCAGCCTGCCAGGGAGATCTGCATAATAACCTTATTCAGCTGCAGGCCCTGTGTGCCACACTATTGACCCAGATGTGAAGGAGTCCATATTCTTAAAAGTAATCACGGACTCAGGATCCTACAAGAAACCCTAAAAAAAGAATGCAAGGGTCACACCCACCATTGATGAAAAATAGAAATGAGAAGAGCTGGGAAAACTTAGATGGTCATCAAAATGATAGGAGAACAAAAAGAGGTTAAAATACATTATATACATCTATGAAAATATCATCTTTAAAGGACATTTTCACTAATTATTAGTTACTATATGCTATTAGAACAGAAAAATTGTGGTATAAACAAAGTCATTTAAAGCTCATTTATCCTATTGTTATATGCAGTATCAAGATCCTACTGATATTGACAAGTACCCCTCATAGCAGGAGCTCTAGTTCAGGTCAGCCAGTGTTTTCATTAGGTTTATTGTAAAGCATGCACATTGAATTGTTGTTGTCTAAAAACCCATTTGGAAAACACTTTAGCATCACCACCTATAGCTGAACATGTAAGTGGAACAAATCCAAGAAAAATTCTTATAAATGTACTTATGGAGACATATTAAAAAATATTTGTAGCACTTTCATAATAACAAAAATGTAGAATCAATTCAAACAACCATCAATGAACAAGTGGACAAAACATACTATAACCTTATGAAATATATTATTCATCAGTTGAACGAACTGCAACATCCTAGAACAATATAGGTGAAGTACAAAATTAAGCAGAAATTATATTTTATAAAAATGAGATAATTAATGCTTTTCAGAGGCACATGAATTGGGAACCCGTATAAAAAAAGAATTAGAATAAATTGGAGTTGAATGAATGAAATGAGGTAAACAAATATGTAAATTTTATTATACTCTAGCTAGAGATGGTACATTTGTGAACATTTATCACATTGTTGCAAAATAATGGATTTCTGAAGAGCTAATATTAGGGCATCTTCATGACACAGACAGAAAAAAAAGAAAAAAACTGTTTAGTTTATGAAGTAAGCAACTTAAGAGTGGACGAGACACAACACAAGCTGGGACTCATAAGAGAAATGGAGTTCCAGATTTGCTCTCTCCCTATAAACAGTTCAACAAGGAAGGAAATGAGCCAAGCAAAGAGGACAGTCTGAGGAAAGTGTAAGAATTGAATATGGAGAGTGTTAGCTGCTGGGAGAAGTGTTCCTGATAAAGCAACCAGATTCAGGAGAAGAGCCCACATCTAAGAATATTTTAACACCACAAAATGCCCATAATGGGAAGGCAGGGTAAATATGATCAAAACGCATTATATGAAATTCTCAAGGAACTAATTTTAAACCATTTTTTTTAAAAAATACAATTTGGAAGATGGAGAGATGGCTCGGGAGCACTTACTGCTCTATCAGTTGACAGGATCAAAAGATCAGCTTCCTTTAGATGAAACACAATGTAGAATCCCCTCAAGAAACCATATACCATAACCGTACAGAGGAAGGAAGGAATCCATAGTCCTAAGAATGGAGAACAATAGGGAAACAGTTTTAAAGATGACCAGTATGGGAAAACATGGAGGACAACGGAGATCAGCAACAGACTCCTGTCCCGAAGAGGAGCCCCTGGATCTTATCAGGCTCAGCTCGGACAAGTGAATTTACATCAAGATGAGAAATGACCAAGAGCTTCAAGGAAGATTACTTGCTTATGATCAACATTTCAATATGGTCCTGGGAAACATAGAAGAAACTGTGAGGACGATAGAGAGTGATGAGGAGACATATGGAGAGAGAGATAAATCAACAAAACGAAACATCCCCATGCTCTCCTTCCAAGGAGATGGTGTTCTAGTCGCCCCTTTGTTGAGAGTTGGCTGAGACAGAAGTGGAGCCTGTGTAGGAAAGCGGGGACTTTGCCTCTTGAGCTGTACAGGACACTTCCAGAGAGAGAAGCTCACATGCATTTTGATGGTCAGAAATAACCTGCAGATCCTTCTACCCTGAGAGAAGTTCATTTGCGAGTAATTCACAAGCTCTCCAGCTAAATGACTCTTTCTCCAGCCCTCCACTCAACTCAGTGTGACCACCTTGTTCTTTGCAGGAGTTGGTTTGCCCATTGTTGTTACAGTTATGTTTAAGTTGTTTTACTTTAAATTAAATTTGATGTGTGTGTGTGTGTGTGTGTGTGTGTGTGTGTATCACATTATATATATATCACATTATATATATATTCAATTATCAGATAAATACTTTAACTGCCTAGAGTTTATGAAAGGATTTACTGAGAAGACACAAATATACATTCAGGACCTGGGAGAATTTAAGGATATTAATTGTAGTGTATATTAAAAAGCAAGCCCTTCTACCTCCTGAGTGCTGAGATTATAGGCCACCACTGAACCAAGTAGGCAGATAGCTGAGTTCTGGTCTACAGAGCAAGAGAAACCCTGCCTCAGAAAACAAACAAACAAGCAAAACAAGTCAACCCCTCTCAGGGTCCAGGGAGCTGTTTGAAGAAAAAACAGAAACATTCTAAGAGCCAGGGGGCATGGATGACACCAGGGAAATAGTATCTTCAAGACACAACAGTACTGAAATACTTATGAAATCTCAGAGACAGCAGGAGCATGCACTGGCTCAAGTCAGAAAGTTTCCTCATGTTGAGAGGGAAATTGGACACAAGCTCTCATCGCTAACCAAGAAGCCACCTGCAACTGACATTTACTTAAAAAAGAAAGCCAGTGTTCTCCAATGGAGTCTTACTAGGTATATCAACCACATAAGGGTAGGTTCCGTGCCCAACACTAGATGGCCAATCCAAAATAAACTTGATGGTATTTTTGTAGACTTTCATCTCACATGGCTTTGTTTGGGTATCTTTTGTCACATTAGTATTTTGCTTGCATATTATGGTTTCTAATTATGTGTTTTTTTAATGGTGTGTGTGTGTTGTGTGCTTTTTGGTTTTCTTTTAAATTCTGGTTTGTCTGTTTGTTTGTTTGTCTAATTGTTTTCTAAAAGGAGAATAAAGGGCAAAGTTGGGTAGGTAGGGAAGTGAGAAGTGTCAGAATACACTGTGAGAACATTCTAAGAAATATGAGTCTTGTGACCTTAGTTTCTTCAAAGCATGGAATTGTACTTTGACTGTGTTTTCCTGCTCCGCCCAGGTGTCGCAGAGAGAAGTAAGTTTACCTCAGATTACCCATTATTGTTTGCTCACATTTAAATTCAATTAAATGTTTAAATTATCCTTTATATACCCCTATGGAAAAATGTTTTTGCCACAACTTGATTATCCTTATGACTGTAAACGACTTGTGAGAACTTTACTCCTGTGACCATTTTTATCCCTCACAGTATAAATTTTCTGGGGCTGTGAATAATATTGTCTATTGGATGAGACTTTTGTCTGCCTCCTTCATTTCTGGGCTCTATTATCCCAGGTCCCACCAGCTCTAGAGCAGTGACAGAAAAGGATTTGGAGGGAGCTGGGGAGCAGAGGACACCATGCTCAGAACATATTGTATGAAAGAAAAGATTTCAGTTTTTAAAAAAAGCAAAGGACAGGAGGTAGAGAGAAGGCTTGGTTAAAGAGAAAGCAAGGGCTGGACAAGTCTAAGGACCTAGTTTCCGTCCCCACAGCCCAGTGAAGGCCATATGCACTGGTGGTACCTGAAATACAGCACTGTGAGCAAACACATGCAGATCCATGAGACCGCCATGTCAGTTAGTTCAGCAGAACTGGGAGCTCCAAGTTGTAAGATATACTTTCTCAAAAAATAAGATGGACAAAGATCAAAAAAGAAACCAAATATTGGCCTCTGGCCAACATGGGCACATACACACACACACACACACACACACACACACCATGTATGTACATACTCCCACATGAAAATATACACATAATACATACACAAATAACCTATAAAAATTTATAGCTTTTGAGAAGAAATAAAGTAGAATGCAAGATATATGTGGCAGTGGTTAGGTAATAAAAAGAAAGAGACCTGGGTACAGAAGATAAGCAACTACACTCACACCCCCAAAGAAAACAACCAAACTTGCTAACAAGAAGTCTGACCTTCTTGAAACAAACATGAAAAAATATATAACGCTACTAGACAGAAAGAGGGGAACATTTTATTTGGCTTCCTCTTTTGTTATACCACTATACGCCTGCGCCTCGGGCAAACACTAGAATTCTAAATTATAACTCATGGTGACTTGTGCTTACATATACTAGTTTAAATCTCTACATTTATATATCAACAAACATATAATATGCAATATATATGAATTAAAACAGACAACATTTTTAAACAGTTAAAGTCTCTTTTAAGTAGTAACTTTCTACAATAGTTGAGATAGCACATATCAGGTGGAGGAGTAATTTTAATTAAAAGTCTAGGCAGGCAGTTAAAGTGAATGTCTTTAATACCAGCACTGAGGAGGCAAAAACAAGGAGATCTCCATGAGTTTGAGGTCAGCCTGATCTACAGATTGAATTCCAGGACAGCCAAGACTACACAGACAAATCTTGTCTCAAAAAACAAAACAAACAAACAAACAAAAAAAAAACAGAAGAAAAAGTTTAATAAAAACACAAAAATTTTCCTGTAAGATACTAATCAAGTCAAATGCTAATTACATAGCTTTCAAGTGAACTTACCTAATGCTACTGAAAATTATAACCTGCTCATTTTAAATTGCTAAGTTAAGATAAACGTAATAGAAATGACAGTCAAATATGTTCTGAAGGGTTGTTATCCAGAATACAAAAAAGAATAATGCAAAACAAACAAAACACACACACACACACACACACACACACACAGGGTAGGGGCAGATATTTGTTATGGATAGCCCTGGGGCTAGTTATATTTGATGTTAATTCCATTCTCCTGTGAGTGGCTGCAAACAAGGACTGAGTCAGCACTCAGGTGAGTTCATGTAAACCTGCTTCCTACCTTAATTTGTAAAATAAAGGAGAGCTGATGATTGGGCAGATAAAAGGGAAGGTGGAGCAGAAAGTGGGGAGAGAAGAAGGAGAAAATGGAAGAGGGAGAGGATGCAGAGGAGGAGGCAGAGAAAGGAAAGCAGAGCAGAAGCACATAGCCTGGAGAAACTGCAAGTTCTAAGGGGTGTCATAAGCTGTGGAAGATGGAAGTGTAGCTGTAGATCTGCCCAATCTAGGCGCACAGCTTGTATTCATATTAACTGTGTTGTGTTTTCATCGCCGGGGCATATTTGGGTTGAGAGATTTACTGCAACAGATATTAAAGCATTTTATTGAACTTAAACATACAGAATTGGAATTAAACATAATATTGTAATCCACTAGTCTAAGCATCCAATTAGTATTTATTTGTACTATGGTAGCAATCTATTTGATTTCAATTTAAATATTTCTTCTTATGCTGTTTGGCAAAAAATTGTCAGTGTTTTACCTCCCATCCTAAATTTCCACCCTATCATAAAATACATCATATTTATGACTGTGTTGTGTCATTTGATTAAAATAAAAATTTAACATGTGTTTTAAGGTTATTAGTCGATTGATTCTGAGTTTATCAAATGAAGCATAACTTGAGTTAGTCCAACTCAGTCACAGGATTCCTTGAACAGTACACAAAGTACTTTCTTGTTAGTAGCAGAAAAAGAAATAAAAAATATCTCAAACAAGAGGACTGGAGGTGCCATTCATTAATGTCTTTGAAAAGGGAGGAAACCATAGGTCAAATACAAGAGAGCTCTAAAGCTAAGAAATCCCCTGTACCACTGACCCCTAAGGAAGCAGGGACTGCATTTGACACTGAGAACAACTAAATGCTGCCAACTATCAGAGGAAAGTTAGAAATAAATTCTTCCCAGAAACTTTCCAATGGCAACTCTATACTTTGAATTCAGCTGAGTCCAACTGGGCTTCTGATTATAAAACTGAAAGACAATAAATAAATTCCTAGCTCATTAAATTTGTAATCTCTTTATAATACAGAAAATGAATCAATGATAAATGTGTAATATATTATGAGATAATCTTTGAATTAATCAACATGAAAAACTAAATAGAAAAAAATTGTATGATGCATAAGCAAATAAAGAATTCTAAATAATATTTGCATTACATAATCAAGCAGTCTTCATTTGGTTGAAGCAGTTCCTCCAGGTATTTGTTGCAATGCCAAGAGTAAAAATATACACAAGTATTTCCTCTGCTGTGTGTGCTTCATGGGGAATGTGATAATATTCTTTAAAGCACACATTGCTTCAAGCTGCAAATGTATTTTCATCTTCAATTTACATTTTGTGTAAATAGTTCTTAGAACAAGCTGTTCAGTTTTTCTAGAAAATGTAGCATTCCTATTCTTATGAGCCCCACACTTCATTTTGAAATTGAAGTACCATAGAGGTACACACCAAAAGACAATGTTCAGATTACAAAAGAGAGAGAGAGAGAGATTTTAAAAAGACAGATTAAAAAAGAGAAGATAGATTGTGAAATACATGGTGTGGGAATTTAAAATTTTCTAAAGACTATTCATAATTACAGATAACTTTATTTTTAGCACACACATTGTTCTAAAAACTAGAATTTCATCTTTAGCCTACTCATTCTAATTATAAACATCATGAAATTTCCTTTAAAACTTCCTGCACAGAATACTTTTGAAGGGCTGGGGACGTAGTGCAGCTGATAGCATGCTTTCCAAGTGCATACAAAACCCTCGGTGAATATGGAATCAAACCCATATTCAAATGAAGAGAGAATTTAAGTCCAGTCTGTGATGTCTGAGACATTGATCCAAAAAGAAAAAGAAAACAAATGAAAAAGAAAGAAAGAAAAGAAAACCACTGAACTAGAAGCACTTCTCATTAGAACATAACAAATCGGTATTCCTGGCTTTTTCTTTTCATTTTTTTCTAACTAGACATTTGTTTATAAATCAGATGAAAATAAAATAATAACATTTCAGCTACTATCACCTCAAGGAAAACACACTTTGAGGAAAAGCTCAGCATTTTGGATTGAACCATATTCCAGGAAAACAGACAGAATAGTTTCATGTGCAACATACAGTCCCATATGTACAAATGTAACTCAAAAAAATAATTAATACATTAACAAGTCACCACTAAAAATGATTGATATATGACCTAGATATTAAAATTAGCAGAAAATGATGATTCAAGTTATTATATCAACAATATTCAAGGAAATAAAGATTAGAGGTTCATAAAGAATAAAAAGAAAAGAAATTTCAAAACAGAAATAGTAACTGTTCAAAAGAATAAAAATGGTAATTTTAAGAAAAGACTGAGATCCAGCGCCTTTCCCCACCCGAGGAGGGGTGTGCGCCCGAGAACAGTACTAAGGCTTGGGCCGGCATTTGGGGCCTTTTCCCGCCCGAGGAGAGGTGTCTGCACAGAAGCGGTCCCCCAGGTCTGAACTGGAAGGTGAGCCATCTTTGCTCCAGTGCACTGCCGGGGAGAGCAGACTGCTGAGGAGGGACCCGGGTCTGGTCCCGGTCGTCCGGCGCCTGTCCCGCCCAAGGAGGGGTGTTCGCCTGGCGGCAGTCCCCAGGCTGACCCGGCACCAGCACCTTTCCCCGCCCAAGGAGGGGTGTTTGCCTGGGAGTTGCCCCCCAGCATCCAGCACCTTTCCCCACCCGAGGAGGGGTGTGCGCCCGAGAACAGTACTAAGGCTTGGGCCGGCATTTGGGGCCTTTTCCCGCCCGAGGAGAGGTGTCTGCACAGAAGCGGTCCCCCAGGTCTGAACTGGAAGGTGAGCCATCTTTGCTCCAGTGCACTGCCGGGGAGAGCAGACTGCTGAGGAGGGACCCGGGTCTGGTCCCGGTCGTCCGGCGCCTGTCCCGCCCAAGGAGGGGTGTTCGCCTGGCGGCAGTCCCCAGGCTGACCCGGCACCAGCACCTTTCCCCGCCGCTTGTGGACGTTGTACATCGTGGTGCGCACTAGGCTCCGCACCACGATGTACAACGTCCACAAGCAGTGGCCCAGGCCTTGCCTTGTGCTAGGTCATATAGAGTTTGGAAGACCAAGGAGCCTCTATTCCCACTGATGGCCGATTAGGTCATCTTCTGCTACATATGCAGCTAGAAACACAAACCCCGGGGGTACTGGTTAGTTCCTGTTGTTGTTCCACCTACAGGGTTGCAGCCCCCTTCAGGTACTTGGGTACTTTCTCTAGTTCCTCCATTGGGGACCCTGTGTTCCATCCAGTAGCTGGCTGTGAGCATCCATTTCGGTGTTTACCAGGCACTGGCATAGCCTCACAAGAGGCNGCAATATCAGGGTCCCTTCAGCAGTATCTTGCTGGCATGAGCATTAGTATCTAGGTTTGGTGGCTGATGATGGGATGGACTCCCGAATGGGGTACTCTCTGGATAGTCCATCCTTTCATCTTAGCTCTAAATTTTGTCTCTGTACCTATAACCTTTCATGAGAGTTATGATCCTTATTCTAAGGAGGAATGAAGTATCCACAAATGGTCATCCTTCTTGATTTTCTTCTGTTTTCCATAATGTGTCTTGGATATTCCAAGTTTCTGGGCTAATATCCGCTTATCAGTGAGTACATATCTAGTGACTTCTTTTGTGATTGGGTTACCTCACTAAGGATGATATCCTCCAAATACATCCATTTGCCCAAGAATTTCATAAATTCATTGTTTTTAATAGCTGAGTAGTACTCCATTGTGTAAATGTACCACAGTTTCTGTATCCATTCCTCTATTGAGGGACATCTGGGTTCTTTCCAGCTTCTGGCTATTATAAATAAGGCTGCTATGAACATTTCAAATCAAAATTCAAATTGTATATGCCTTCAAGGACTGACTTTCCTGAGGGCATAAACTTTGGTGAGTAATTCAGCTTGGAGGACCACAGCAGACAAAATATGGATGCTTTACTTATTATGTGACAAATATCATCAACATATGAAAAGCTACTAATAATTAGCTTAACTTTTTGAGACTGTTTATCATAAGAAAAGTGGATAAGAAAAATTATCATTAGTATTAGCCTATCAATTACCACCAAAAGCAGTTGCTTTTTAAAAGTTAGTTCATTGAAAAAAAAAAACACTTAAATATAACCATTATAAATACAAGCATCTATGTTAAATATAGTATATAATCAAGAATCATAATAAGTGTTCTAGTAAAATGTCAGTGATAATGCATATCTACATCAAACTATTTTTCTCAGATATCAAACACAAATAATTGTAAAGATAACCATCCATGACTATAATAAATGATTACATATATACTTAATAAAGTTTAAATATACACATAAATTGAGTCAACTGACAACTTGATGTAGTATATGCTGTAATAGAGAGATAGTCTGTAGAATCCAAATATACTTCATTTTGCTTTCGAAGCCAGGATCACAAATAAACAGATTTCATGGTGAATTTATTTCTTTATGTTTCCTAACATAAACAGTCCAGGAAATACATTACCAAAGTGAAAAATTATGATGTGACCATGCCAAACTCAAACAATGCACACGTGTGCAGACTGCATCCTTTGAGCTCTGAAAAGAAAGCATGCTTCTCTCTCAATGTCAGATTGATCATTAATGCGTAGGCATGCATGAATAACAAATACCTGTGCCAAAATTTATGAAGACAAATTAGTGGTTTCATAATAAACCAAAGCAATAGTAAATGGTCTGTAAAGGATTAGGTACTTCTGACCAAAAGAAATACTGGCCTAAACAAACATTTATTTTGTAAAATATATATTGCTGTTTAGAATTTTTGTAAGGTTTCAATAAAAATAACATATTTTATTAGGTAAATTTAGGATTTATAATTCATTTTTGAAGAGTAGTGGTCCTATTACTTACTACCAAATCAACAGTTCTGAGAGGGAAAAGTAGCACTTATAGTAATCAAGGGAGGACATTGGGAATAAGCTCTCTCCTCCAGGCAAACTAAACCATGCAGTTCCTGCACTTACCATCAGGAATGCCAACAAAGATGGTAGTCCTACCTCTAAGAAGTTTTATTACTCTTAGTTTTAATAATGAAATTCTGCATATCCCACTGTACACATGTATGAGAAAGATAAAAAAATTTTATAGTATATTTTCTGAAAAGATTCCAGTTTTATTGTGCTCCTGTGTGGTCAGATGGAACAACAACCTGTCACACATTTAAAGACCAAAAAGTAATTGCATTTAAATAAACACAGATTTCTTCAGTGTGTTACAATGCTAAAAACCAACAAAGAGACAAATTTGCAGACTATTAAGTACATACACTGTTACAAACAAGCCATTGCTATTATGTTCATTTAAATGCTGTCTAAAGCAACTGTTAACTCAATGCAGTGCCCTCTACACAGACAGCTTCTAGAGTCCAAACATATTTAATTTTGCTTGCAAAGCCAGGATTACAAAAATTACAAATTAGATTTCATGATGAATTCAGTACTTGAGGACTTGTTTATTGGTGATATAGGTAATTATCTGTGTGTCCTGGCTAAATAATTTAATTTGAGGGAAAATGAGCTTACAATGAGAAGAGTGGGAAACAAGAATTTAAAATGGCATTTCATCAAAACCTATCCGATGGATTTACTAGGATCCAGGCACTTTCTGTTCTCACCACTGGACCATCAGCTGTTTCACTTTAGCTGCAGAAGAACAGAGTAAATCCTTCTACCTCCTTTACCTTCCAAGGGAGAGCAAGCTAACGACTGTCAACCTGAAGCAGAATAGTCGTACTATGTGGTCTCCAAACAAAAACTAGTGTAAATAACTTAATAATTTTCATTACTAAATATCTGTTCATATGTTAATAAAAATCATTTAGCAATACATAATAATCTTTAGTTCGATGATTTATGATGTGCACAATATCACTGGCATGCATAAAATTTTTCCTTCTTTGACAAGTTGAACATAGCAAAGTTTATAGAGCACATGAAAAGAGATTTTCAGCTTTTAATCTTTTATTGCTAACATGGCATAGAAATCAACTTCCTTGACACCAAAAACCTGAAAAAAAGTTCAGTTACACATTTAAAAATAAGATTGGTTACCTACGAAAGGTCTTAATTTCAAAACTGCTTAATGGGTTACCCTTTTAATAATGGATTTTTCATATGTGATAAACAGTATTCTAGTAATTTCTCCTAAAAAGCTACTTAGAATAAAATTACATAGCCAAATCTACCATGTTATTTTTCTGTCCCTTCAGTAACTATAACCAACACCTCAGGATAAATACTAACTAATCCATTCAACTGATTTAACTAGAAGTTACTACTACTCACATAACAGGCAAAACTGAAGTAAATTATGTAACTGAGAGTCTCCAACCATTGGCATCCAGACCAGTGGGAGACTCACTGTGAGACTGCGCCTTTCAGTGACAGTTGCTCCACTTTCTATGAAGTTTTTGAAGAATGAAATTTTCATAATACATGGGTTGTGTTTTTGCTCCAACATTAACTGTAATGTGTTTGTCTAGGCACTAGTATTTAAGCAGAATAAAAAAATTCAATGATCCATTTATCTAATCTTAACACAAAACATAACCAAAGATTTTTAATGTGTTAACATAAGCATAAATTCGTATGCTTATTTTACATTCTTCATACTTCTAAAATAACTATCAACACAAATGATTTTGCTTGATCGTAAAAATAAATCAAGTTGTTGATTATTTCTGAAGATTAGTAGAGCAATTTGTAAAATAATGCCACATGCTACTTTTAAGAATAAGAATTAGGAACATATAAAGATACAATTTGTTTTCTAAAGCAGAGTAAATTCAGTATTTATTAGTATTTCCACAAACAATATTGGTTTGTGGAAGCACTAGAAATTTCACAACTTATATTTTAATTGTACCAAAATAAAATACCATAATTTAATAAGAGCACTGAAATTATAAACATGTCAACAACAAACCCAACTTGAGTCCAGAGCAATGGCAGCCCCAGGGAAGCGATGCCAACACTCACATAAACCTGTGCCCCGCTACACAACTGTCACAGTTTCTACAGTGAGCATGTACTGAGGCACACAGCAACTTCTGATATCAAAAACAAAAACAAAACAAAGAAAAGAAAAAAGTATACTCATTCATAAACTCTGACAGCTTGATCTTGGAAGTTTGAAGAAAGCCATATTACTTTTATTTTAAAATAGCACAATATATATAATTTTACATTGAATTAAAGGAATATGCTGCTAAATTAAAAAAAACCAATGTCTTAAAATAATAAGAGCCTATTATAGAATACCCCAGCATTTCATATACTGTCACACCTTAGATTAGTCTGAAAGTAAAAAAATAAATAAATAAAAGAAAAGAAAAGAAAAGAAAAAGAAAAAAAAGAAAAAATAGTCCATTCACTGAGAGAAAAAAACCTCCATATACAAAGAAAAGGTCATAAATGTGTTTGCCACCAAGAAAAATCCTAAGTGACGATAAATTTTAAAGGCCTCCTTTTCACCTGCCTGTCATACTAAGATACATACTGTATAATGAGTTTTTTATCTCTACAATAGGCTATCTCGCAGTACCCAGAGACCCTAACAGGAGTAGACCAAAACCACCCAGTCTTCTAAACACTATTAGTCTCTTGCCAGTTTCTAGAAAATTTTAGAGCATTATTGTATTACCAGAGCATCTGTCTCAGCCCTTTCCTGTGTATTTTGCTTAAGTGGGGTGGTATTTCTTTTTTATTTTGGAATAAAACAGGAGAGATTCTCAAACCTGAACAACCTAAGTAAGAGAGGAACCCAGCACTGAAACTGCATTTTAAAGCTCTCTTCGGGAAGAGCTCCGTTAGTGTAAGCCACACAAACGATCCAGAACATATGTTCATAACTGAACAACCTTCACGACAAAAAGGAGATCAGCTGGAAGAGCAATAGAGATTTATAATAAACAATCCTCCCAAAGTAGCCTACCTAAAACAAAGCATTGCCCGCAGTTCCACAGTACAGCTTATTTAAGAGTGATTATTGATCTGCCCTGCATAGAGAAATGTCTTAGCCATGAAATCATCTTCCGCATGTTTTACAAGAGCATGCATGATTGCTAATTCACATTTTCCAACAAATCACACATGATTATACAGTCCCATGCTTATATATGCAGTACAATCACTACCATGATTGCAGGGAAAGCATTTGTCAGGCATTTTAAGTGAATCATTTTATTTATTAGGAAAGAGATAGTGAAATAGCCTGATAATCTGTATTGTGTTTCAGAGGTCAGTCTACTTACATTTAATAAGCTTTATAAGCCCTAAAAAATAAAGAGATTTTCCTTCTTAAAATCAAATTTAGAAAGCTATGTAAAATGCTGTATTTGATTTTTTTAAAAAGGCACCCATATATGACTAATACATCAAGGCAAACAATGTCATAGACATACAAGATTACTGTCCTGAAAATAATATTAGAAAAATATAGTTTAGCTTTACTTACCTTGCATTGTTCAGCGTTTGTCCAAAAAGCTCATTCTGTAAAATATTTGGTGGGGATGAAAAAACCCCATGGAAATGAGATAAAACAGAGTTGCAGACCTGGCGCAACGTCTCAAATTGCATTTTCCTTCTTTTTTTTTCCTCCTCTTATTTTTCCTTACCACCTGTCTTTAAAAGTCATCTATTTGCAGACACCATCAAATAAAAACATGCCAATCAAGTTCCATATTTCTCCTGAGCTCTGTAAAAACTGTGCTTAAATGAGCAGAGGTTGGTAGCTAATTGTACAGTCATTATTCTTCTAATTCAGTCGTAGAAGATTCAGTCCTCGTGCAGCTTTCGGCTTTCTCCTGACTGTAGCAAGAATTCTAAACAGCAGTGAGCTTTCTGGGCATTCCCCGTTCAAGTGTGAGGCTGGGCTGCTTTCATGTACTCTACCCATATCTCTCTAAGCCTATTAAAAACACGCAATGAATAGATGCTGTCGTCAGGACTTTCTGCACATCTGGCTGCCAGCAATAAAAATCTCACAAGTAATAAAAATGGGACAAGGTATCTTCTCAATGTTGCTACTGGGAAAGAAGAGAAATTATGCATTTTCCCAGCCTCTTTCTCCTTTGAAAAATGAATGACTCCAGCCACAGAATGTATCTCTTCGAGCTACTGCATAGGACCAAAACACTAAAAATAAGTGCTCTGATCTCCTTTCAGAATCATGAAGAAATAAAAATATGACAGACAACAGCTCCTACCACCTACATCTTTATCCTGTACTTCTAGGGCGCAGCACATTTAGAAACTCTGCACTTGGTCATATTAATTTCTTATTTAAGATGTCTAAAATTAATTTTAAAAAGAAGTGAATAATTTTCATTCTGGAATCTTTCTATATAGTGGGTTATGTAATTACAGAAAAAATATTCTTACTATCTCAATTAAAATTCAACTAAATAGCACATATTACATAAAATCTTCCCCATAAATTAAAAAATAACCATAATCAGAGATATTTTATCACTCATTCTTAACTAATTTCAGTCACAGCATTCACAGCACTTTGATTAGTGGCTATTTCCTGAAGGTTCCAACCATCATCTCAGAATACCCTCCTATAAGCATCTGCTCTCTGACTATGTGTCAGATAAAACACTGGTTTTCTACCTATGGGGCCATCTTTCTAAGTTGTTCAGTTACAGGCTTGAACTAAACTAAGAGTGCCCTTATTTTGATTATGGGTGAGCATCAATCTATTTATAAAACGTACACACATATACATTCATAAAGTATATTTTCAGTTTTTAAGGGATTTCCAAATGTTTTTATTATCCATAAAAAAATGACACATATTATTTCTTCTACCATTTTTCAGAGGATGGAAACTGGAGTTCTAATGAATACACAGATTATTTTAAAAGTATTTGAAATAAGAGTCTTCACTTTGTCCATTTTATGTGGTCCCCCTTGATTTCTATGTATTTGTACAGTCATTAGCACATATACAAAACTTATTATAAATAAGCCACACTCTACTGATGAGCAGAAAAACTATCACCCAGTGACTTAACCAAAGATATTTCAGTAAAGGAATGCATCTCTAAATTTTAAAATAAAGGAATTTAGGTATGTTTATTCCCTTTATGTCAATCAGAAGAAATTCAACATGCTTTGCGTTTTTAGGCCTCTGATCATAACTTGATAAGTTTCATCTTAAAATGGTCAATTTTTACAATTAGAATCATATATTTTCAAGATTCTTATTTTTGACTTAGTTTCATGATTAACAGCATTTGTAATAAAAAATATATAAATAACTGTCTTGTGCATAGGTTTAAATTTGTAACTAATCAAATCCCTTTTAAAACAAGTCTGCTAAGTTAGGTGACATAGAACAAAACATGTTTTCTTGTTTTGTTTTTTTTCTTCTGTGTCTCAAAACTGGATTGAAAGAGAGGTCATAGTATGAGTTCCAAGACTGGTCTAAGCATCAGCGATTTAACTGAAACGAGTCTTAGATGACTCCTTGAACGAAGCAAAAACACATCAACCGCCTTCCTCGGAGGTCTGCTTTATACACTCTCCACACAGCACATGTACTATTGACCTTCCTAACCTGCTCTCTCTTCTTTCCTCAATATCCCTAAGTGGCGCCTCCAGCTCTACTTCCTCGTCACTGTCAACTGTCAAAGGAAGTCTTGTGGGGTAGACAGCGTCCTCAGCTGTGCACTCTCCTTATAACCTTCCTTTCTCTTGACACTATTTAAGGAAGTGAAATCGCTATAGTTACATGAAAAAAAATTGCATTGACAACTCTATTAAAGTATGTCTTGCGTTCTGTTTTACTCGTTTAGCACAGTGATCAGTACAGATTTAGTGTTCAATAAACATTTGTTGAATAGATATCCACATGTTAATACCTTGTTAATTTTTTTAGTCACATCTGTAGATGGGATAGAAAAATCACTGAAAGACATAATATGCTGGTGTACCTATGTTCATTTGTTTGTTTACCACATGGTATCATATCAAGGCATAAACTTCATAGATAGAATTACTAATGCTTGTAAAAAAAAAAACATTGCAATTCAATGGACTTTATAACTGGTCATGGCCTCAAGTGTTGCAAAGAATGTTAAAGATATCTGCTCCATGTTTTTCTTACAGTGCAAGTTAACAAGCAATAGAACAACAGAAAGCACAGAATCTATAGTCAGAGTGGAATTTAGTTATAATACTCCAGGATGTTCATTTTATATATTTAATATGTGATTATTTTTAAGTCAAAACTAGCACTCTAATTCATCTCCTAGAGTTATTATTGAACTAAAATATGTAATGTATATAATGTACTTTATATATTCTATAATACATAGTATTATAATACATAGTATTTAGAAATCTTACTATAAACAACATATAGAAGCAATTACTGATGAAATAACTTAACGATTATATTTGGATATAACTTTTATATTTGTTCATTAGATGACAGTGAAAGTAGAAGGTCATACATATAATTTCCCTTTTCCAAAAACCTTAAATAAAAATGCATTAGAGCTAAGAACAGAAGCTTATTTATATCCTGTCCTGTATACATGAGAGTTAACCTTCGACAGTCATGAGGAGGAAGCTTCGGTTTTTCTTCGGCTGTTCTACTAAGATCTTTAGCAACTCACTGCAACACCCATGGTCAATAAGAGTTCCAATAGATTCAAATGTGCTTAGAAACATTGGAGAGCAAAGGCAACATAAGAAAAGAAGACACATCAAATGCCAATCAATGCCTAAAGCTTAATCCATGGGCAATGAAAAGGATTGCCAAAAAATGAAAACAAGGTATTTTGACTTATTAAATAGGCAAAATATTAAGCAGGTGGTCATAAAATGGATAATAACCTACTGTACTTCCTGGTAGGAGCCTACATTGGTACACTGTTTTTGAGGAGTATTTAGTGATAACTATCAAAGACTTCAAAAATGTTCAAAACATAAAACAGAACAATAAAAACCAAAACATTAATATTACCTGAGGATCTGAGTATAACTTTCTTTCTGCAAGAAAATGCAAACTTACAACAGTTTGTACAAACAACCCTATAATCGCAAGATAATTACTAACCCTTAAGAATGGGCCCATACTTTGTGAAGAATTGAATTAGAATTTTGATGAGGATTGCATTGAATCTGAAGATTACATTCTGCAAGATGGGCATTTTTTTTACTATATTAATCCTGCCAATCCATGGGCATGGGAGATCTTTCCAGCTTCTGAGAACTTCTTCGAATTCTTTCTTCAGAGACTTAACGTTCTTATCATACAGATCTTTCCCTTGTTTAGTTAGAGTCACACCAAGGTATTTTATATTATTTGTGACTGTTTTGAAGGGTATTGTTTCCCTAATTTCTTTCTCAGTCTGTTTATCCTTTGTGTAGAGAAAGGCCACTGATCTGTTTGAGGTAATTTTATATCCAGCTACTGTGCTGAAGTTGCTTATCAGGTTTAGGAGTTCTCTGGTAGAATTTTTGGGATCACTTAAGTATACTATCATATCATCTGCAAATAGTGATATTTTGATGTCCTCCTTTCCATTTTGTATCCCTTTGATCTCCTTTTCTTGTCTAATTGCTCTGGCTAGGATTTCAAGTCCTATATTGAATAGGTAGGGAGAGAGTGGGCAGCCTTGTCTAGCCCCTGATTTTAGTGGGATTGCTTCAAGTTTCTCTCCATTTAGTTTGATGTTGGCTACTGGTTTGCTGTATATTGCTTTTCCTATGTTTAGGTATGGGCCTTGAATTCCTGATCTTTACAAGACTTTTATCATGAAGGGGTGTTGGTACTTAGCTAAAGAGAACTCAATTCTTAGAGTTGGAAAGAGCAATTTGCAAATTCATCTGGAATAACAAAAAACCTAGGATAGCAAAAGCCATTCTCAACAATAAAAGAACTTCTGGGGGAATGACCATCCTTGACCTCAAGCAATTGTGATAAAAAAAAAAAAAAAAAAAAACCCTGCATGGAATAGAATTGAAGGCCCAGAAATCAACCCATACACCTATGGTCACTTGATCTTTGACAAAGGAGCTAAAACCATCCAGTGGAAAAAAGACAGCATTTTCAACAAATGGTGCTAGTTGTTAGCATGTAGA
>NC_034606.1:6236766-6238129 GCF_900095145.1 Mus pahari | reverse complement strand
ATATTCTTATATTTAGAAAGGGTAAATAATCAGGAGGCAGAGGCAGGCGGATTTCTGAGTTCGAGGCCAGCCTGGTCTACAGAGTGAGTTCCAGGACAGCCAGGGCTACAAAAAGAAACCCTGTCTTGAAAAGCCAAAAAAAAAAGTCAAAATTTGAGAATTTTCTTCCCTGATAAGAACCACAAGTTTCTTACCTGATTAAGGCAGCATTACTCTGGGCATCATTAGATCTATTATTTTAAAGCTGTGCACATTTAGTTTTAGTTTTTACCTGTGTGTACATTTACCACTGTGAGCTCACAGAAGACAAGTGGAAGGAGTCAGTTCTCTCGCCTCTCCATGTGGGGTCATCTAGCTTGGGTGCGAGCATCCTCACCACGGAGCCATGCCATCAGCTCCAGTGCTCTGCTTTTCTTACACAGAATCTCACTCCATAACTAAGGCTAACCTCCTAACAGTGCAGCCCAAGCTGGCCTGAAACATGGCATCTTGCTGCCTTACCTCTCAAGTAGACAATAACATCAGGCATAACATCGATTCTGCTTTTAATTTCTAAGAGTAACAAAGTAGGACCAGTGGGATGCCCAAAGACAAAAGGCACTTTCTGCCAACCCTAACAACCTGAGCTTAATTGTCCTCTGGACTTCATTCATAAAACATGATGTGTACACATGTATACTCACACATGAAAAGACACATACATACATACAAACACATAAAAATAAAGAAATATAAATAAAAGTACCAAAATGTTTCTATTGAAATACTTTTTACATACAAATAACTAAACTTGCATCTAAGCATAGCTAAAAAATTATGAAAATTATGATGACACAAATATGTAAAGTCATGACAAAAATCTAGAAATGTTAACAGAGCTTCTCATCTCTTAAAATATACAGTTCTATGCATACAGTCTCATATACATATATCAGTATTACTCATATATATAAAATAATATATAATGTTATATATATATATATATATATATATATATATATATATATATATATATATATATATTACAACTACCCATTACTTTAGTCTTGTTCCATTGACTATCTTAAGTGTCCGAGAAAGGGAAACAGATGCCAGAAAACATCTCCAAAATGCTATCCTTGTGTTTTGCAAATTAATATCATCTGTTAGAAATACTGCCCTGCACTTGGGAGGTAGAGGCAGGTTGATTTCTGAGTTCGAGGCCAGCCTGGTCTACAAAGTGAGTTCCAGGACAGCCAAAGCTACACAGAGAAAAACCCTGTCTCGAAAAACCAAAAGAAGAAGAAGAAGAAGAAGAAGAAGAAGAAGAAGAAGAAGAAGAAGAAGAAGAAGAAGAAGAAGAAGAAGAAGAAGAAGAAGAAGA
>NC_034606.1:6228936-6236676 GCF_900095145.1 Mus pahari | reverse complement strand
AGAAAAGAAAAGAAAAGAAAAGAAAAGAAAAGAAAAGAAAAGAAAAGAAAAGAAAAGAAAAGAAAAGAAAAGAAAAGAAAAGAAAAGAAAAGAAATACTGCCCTGAAGCAAAGATCACAGAACCATTCACTTCAGAGACAACTAATAAGAAAAGAAACAGAGGCATAGAATTCCTAACAAATAGGAGGGAACAGGAAGCATTCAAAACAGATCATTTTTCCTATGCTTTAACAATTTAGGGTGAACTAGGCAATATATTCTGGAATCAAAAGAAAGTTTAAACCTAAATACGTGTATTCAAATCTAAAAACAACTAGAACATTTCACAAAATTATGACGAAGGGACTCAACAGCTCCGTGAGTAAAGCACTTGATAGGCAAAGGTGAAGGCTGAACCCACATAAAGTCAGGCAGGAGTAGAACACACCTGTGTCCCAGAGCAGGGGAGCACAAGACAGGGAATCCCAGGAGCAAGGGCTAGTCAGGCTAGGCAAAGTGGCAAGGTCCATACTCAAGGAGGGGCTACCCTTCAAATGTGACGAGCAATCTGGGAAGATACGCTATGTTAATTTGGGGTGCCCACTAACATGAACGTGCATACATACACATACACACACACACACACACACACACACAATGAAACTTAAAAATAAAGCAAGTTGCATAATTAATTTAAATTTTTGTAGATACTCAGTTGCTTTGTGATATAAAGTTAGTCTCTACACTTCTCCAAAACTAAGCTCTGTGTTGGTACATACTATTCTCCATGGTTTCAGAACACATGCGTAATCTAAATCATCTAATTCAGAGTTCAGAGAGAAAGCAAACACAAGCCACCACGCAGGCATAAAGACACAGCTTCACAATCCTCTCTCTGACTCCTCTTCCTTGCCAGGAGAAATGAAGGCTAATCCTGCTGTGCTTTGGCTCAAACACATTTTGAGAGGTGCCTTGAATCTGGCAGCAACAGGAACATATTTTTTTCACAGAATGCAAGAATCCAGTTATTGAGTCCAACCAAATTTCACCTCCCAAGTGAGAGCATTCAAAGTGAATCTAGAGAATCTACCTAGAAGGGAAGGATGCGTATTTCAGAAACAGCCATTATGTTGTGTCAATGTTAGGACTATTAGCGCCACACAAAATTAACAAGGAACCCATTAGCAGCAACAACACAATCTCAGAATCCATCCGAACATGAATCAGATCCAATTCAATGGCTTGAGTTACATTTTCCAAAAACCACAATGTAAGTGATGTTTACAGTCTTGGGACTCTAAGGACTCCACTGAGCTTGCAAAGTGATGTCGAAAGGCACGTTCACCAGCTAATAATTTCCAAGCTTATCTAAATTCTTCGGGAAATAATACTGACTGACCTTTGTTATTATGTGAAAATAACAATATAAGCATTGTCACAATTATAAGCATATTTCAGCAAAATATGGGAACAATGATATCTATAGTAATATTGGCCTGAAGAGCTCTTATCTATAATTCCTTCTGTGCGATTCTTCTCCACCTGTTAAATTATTTAAAAAACAACCAAACAAAACAAAACAAAATAAAACAAACAAAAAGAATGGAGTTTCTTTTTCCCCACATAGGTAATTTAACAAATTTTGTTTCAGCCAAGAGATTGACTACCAAGAAATGTGTCTTAAAACTCCACAATATATCTTTGCTTCATTCTAGTAACTATCTCACTATCTTTATTATAATCAGGCAGACTATTTTAGATATGTACAATATTTTTATCTTTTTTCACTATATTATCAGGTATCAGATGTAAGAAGCAATGGGTTTCATTGTAAGATTTTTCACACATGTATGTAGCATATTTTGATCTTAGTCATTCCCCGTGTTTGAATTTTAATTTCTTTTTTTAAAGAACATCAATTTCTATGATAAAAATTTATCTACATAAAAATTCAAGAATAAAATTTAACATTACATTTCTCTGTTTTCAAATTAAGTTGTACATTACAGAACATAAACTAAAATATATTTTTATCCTTGTCATTTATATATGTCATTATATATTTCTTTTTTTAGGCAATAATCATATCTTTTTAAGGCATTTTTATTAGATATTTTCTTCATTTACATTTCAAATGCTATCCCCAAAGCCCCCTATACCCTCCCCCCACCCTGCTCCCCAACCCACCCACTCTCACTTCCTGGCCCTGACATTCCCCTGTACTGGGGCATATGATCTTCGCAATACCAAGGGCCTTTCCTCCCATTGATGGCCGACTAGGCCATCCTCTGCTACATATGCAACTAGAGACACAAGCTCTGGGGGTACTGGTTAGTTCATATTGTTGTTCCTCCTATAGGGTTGCAGACCCCTTTAGCTCCTTGGGTACTTTCTCTAGCTCTTTCATTAGGGGCCCTGTGTTCCATGAAATAGATGACTGTGAGCATCCACTTCTGTATTTGTCAGCATTGGCATAGCCTCACAAGAGAGAGCTATGTCAGGGTCCTATCAGCAAAATCTTTCTGGCTTATGCAGTAGTGTCTGGGCTTGGTGGCTGTAGAAGGGATGGATCCCTGGGAGGGAGGTAACCAAAACCTTGTCTCTGTCTGAGGGCAATGGGAAACAGGACTGAACTGTTTTCCACTGCCCACAGTGTGTTTTCATGCTATTTTTCCAGCCCAATGTTTTGTCTACATTGCCCAGTGGCCAATACAAGACTAGAATAATTATTGCTAAGAAGGGTAAATGTAAAGGGAATGTTAAAGGTGATCAAAATGGACTATTTTCTCACCTATTTTGAGACAGACAGGAGTATTTTAACAGTTTCTAAAGTTCCTGTTAGAGTCAGTCATGTCAGGTAAAGGCTCAATCAACTGCTATAAATTCTACCTTGATGTCTGTAAGGGTACTAAAGCAGAAGACATTAAATATCCACCTAATAAAAGACTGCATTACACACAAAAATTAAAATTCATTTATCAAATTTCTTTAAACTTTATGAGTGTAAGGACAAATATCTAAAATGTAGTTTGCAGTGAATTTGAAAGAAAGCCAAGAAGTATATTATAGGGTTGGGAGGTGGGAAAGGAGGGGGAAAATGATGTAATTATATTATAATCCCCCCAAAATAAAAGAAGTAGTTAAAAATAAAAAAATTAAATTATAAGCTGAATCAAAAGACATTTTACTTCCATCCTACTACAATTACAAAAGTAATAATAGCAAATTAATGTCTAAAATTCCAGCACCTTAATCCTCAGATGGACTTAGTCAAACTATAGTTTTTTGACAAATGACCTCCTGTAAATATAGAAAAATTCAAGTTCATCATATGGGCCTCCACAACCCTCTGACTCTTAGTCCTTTATCCTTTGAATGGTATGTGCCTAGTATAAAAGCCACTTGAAGATGCAGCCCCAACATTTCCCAGCAAAGGTACTTAATATCAATGTTAAATCATTCAAACTTTTGGACTGTACAAAAATATTGAAAGGCTAAATCACTGCTCAAAAATTATTCATCATTAGATATGTGTCTATGAAGTATTACCTGAAATTCCCTGGGTATTTTCTCTCTCCTACAGAGCACAGAAAGAAGAAAAAGGGAGGAGAGAAGGAGAGAGAAATGGAGGGAAGAGGGGTTGAATACCATCCTTGATCATGCATTTGAACTATAGTCTATTGATATTATGTCTCGATGGGGAGTTTGATAGAGAGAAAATTTGTAGCAGTAACCCTGAAATAGTCTTAGATTTTTAAGAGCAGAGGAAGTTCTCCTGAGCTAAGTACCATTCAAGATAAGAATCATAGAATAGTAAAGTGTCCAACACGCAAAGTGTAGAACAGTATTACAGACACAGTATTCTGCCTATGAAAAGGCCAAGCAAGGGTATCAGGAAAAGACTCAACAAAGGCCAATACAGAAAAAAAGTGAGCAGCTGGAGAGCAGATAGAAGACACATCTTATAAGACTTTGAAAAGTGGTTGAGGATTTTGATTTTCAATCAAGTAACAACTCAGTGTTATCCTGTAGCAACACTGTGTCAACACATGTTTGAAGGCCTGATGGTTATAATCAAGCAGAATTTTTTTTCAGTTTTTTTATTAGATATTTTCTTCATTTACATTTCAAATGCTATCCCAAAAGTCCCCTATACCCTCCCCCCGCCCTGCTCCCCTNCCCACCCACTCCCATTTCTTGGCCCTGGTGTTCCCCTGTGCTGGGTCATATAAAGTTTACAAGACCAAGGGGCCTCTCTTCCCAATGATGGTCAACTAGTCCATCTCCTGCTACATATGCAGTTAGAGACACGAGCTCTGGGGGGTACTGGTTAGTTCATATGAAGCACAAAAGAAGAAACAGACCATAACATACATCAAATATTATCTTACGATATGAAGGTACAGGGACATCAATTAGAAAGTTAACATAATAACCCAAGCAAGATATTACGTGGACTGGATTAAAGCAATCATATTAAGATAAAGAAAAAATGGACTACCAATGGAGAAGGCGACCCAGCAGCACTCAGACAGGAGCTCCAGGAGTGCAAAGTGGTATGTGAAGGTCAAAAGGGGTCAAAATTGCTCTCAGATTTCTTTCTTAAGTAACCAAGCAATTGGTCTTAAAATGTGCTGAGACAGAATGCTAAATGAGGAGCAGCTTAAAGGGAAGAAAAGAAAGAGATGTAGAGTTGAACTTGAAGCATATGCATAATTGTTTAATATTTTAAAAGGTAGATAGGTTAGTAATCAATATGTCAATCCAGAAGTGAGTTATCCACCAAAGATGTAACTTTAGGAAACTTCATCATGTTAGTAAGTAGATGAGATAACCCAGAAAGAAAATTAAAAATAAGATATAAAAGAGGCCTGAGATAAGGCACCAAGAATCTGTGAGATGGCTGAGCAGGTAAAGACACCTGATCTCAAAGCTAATGAGCTGCGTTCAATCCTAGGACCCAAATGACAGAAGCAGAGACATGACGCTCATTGGTTCTCCTCTGAAATCCATGTGTGTATATGTGTGGGCCCACACAAAAGTGTATATACGCAAGTAATTTTTTTTCAAAACAAAAGGACCAAGAGCAACTAAGTTCTAAATTAAAACAGCAAGTGAAGAACTCTGGAAGAAGATCTCAGAAGCCAGGAAAATATAGTATTTGTAAAAGAATATAGCCGGGCGTGGTGGCGCACGCTTTTAATCCCAGCACTTGGGAGGCAGAAGCAGATGAATTTCTGAGTTCAAGGCCAGCCTGGTCTACAGCATGAGTTTCAGGACAGTCAGGGCTACACAGAGAAACCCTGCCTCAAAAAAAAAAAAAAAAAAAAAAGAAGAAGAAGAAGAAGAAGAAGAAGAAGAAGAAGAAGAAGAAGAAGAAGAAGAAGAAGAAGAAGAAGAAGAAGCATATGATTAACCCTGTGTTGTATTCTTCCATTCTGAATTTGAAGCACCATTACTTATAATCTTTTGATCAAAACAATTCTAAAAATAGTTCTTTTGACCTGGATTCAATCATTCCATATGACCCAGATCTTCCTTTGGAAATGTCCTAAGGACACATACCTTAGTTTTGCAGTTCTTCCTTTCTTACCTCAGCTTAAACTAGGCAGGCAAAATCTTTGTTCAACCCAAACAGATCTAAAAATAAGACAATAGAAGTCTACTATCCAATCTTACCAACTTAAAAAGTTACAATTCATCTGTCCCTGAGAAAAGAACAGAAATAGAGATTTATCAGAGAATCACACTAATTATGAATCAGGTTATTTATGCCCTAACTTCCAAAACATAGAAGGAAAGTATTCTATCAAGTCTATTACCCATTTAATTTCCCACCTAATACACTTTTTCTTACCAAGTCCTTCCCCCTTGATGTTATTCCTCAATCATTTCTGATCTTAAAAGAACCACTCTTGTGTTCAATTTTTCTTCCAAACCCTATCTTACTTTTCTGTTCATCATCATAGCATAATTTCTGGAAGTTGTATAGCCACTGCAACTGCTTCCTCATTCCACATTCTTTTCTGAGTTAAATGATCAAATGTCTATTGTTAACATCTTGTTAGATTGCTCTTAGCAATAACTTCTATATTACAAAATTCAACAGACAATGCTTTCTTCTGTGCTCACTATGACTTGCCAGAGTATTAGATGCTAATGTTATGTTCTTGACAAGAAGTTATTTTTTTCTTCATTCTTCACAAATATCATTGGAACTTCCTCTTCCTTAATAACAATTGTTTTTCTTACTGTCTTTAGCAAGCTCTCATTCCTATCCTATACTGTATACATCTTCAATGTCCTGTTGTAGCTACATTGTATATTCATTTGCAGGCTCCTAAAAGGTAACATGGGTCCCATAAATACAATAATCTATATTTCCTGTCTTTGGCTTCATATTCTAAAATTTTTGACTCATTTAATCACTTATCAATTTCTTTTTTTAACATTTAATTTTTATTAGATATTTTCTTCATTTATATCTCAAATGTTATCTCGATAGTCCTCTATACCCTCCCCCTGCCCTGCTCCCCAACCCACCAACTCCCGTTTCCTGGCCCTGGTATTCCCCTATACTGGTGCATATGATCTTAACAAGACCAAGGGCCTCTCCTCCTATCAATTTCACATCAAAAAAATTTTTATTTTCCTTATTTTATTTTCCTTATCCATTTTTCATGTATTAGAACAAAACCATGACTTTTCTAGCAGCTATACTTGATATTCTTTGCTTCATACTATACCACATACATCCAAACTATCAGTAGATTTTACCAATTCAACCTTCAAAACACAAGCTTTTCCATCTCAATATAATACTAATTCAATCTACCAAAGGTCCATGAGTATCTTAACTTCTCTCTGCATATATTGGCACTTAGAGCCTTTCACACAAGAGAATGACCATATTTTCAAAACAAACAAAAAACTAGTATGTTTTCTTGTGTGCTTAATATCTATGGTGGTATATTGTATATCACAGATACTAATCTGTCCTATTTTATAAAAAGAACATGAGATGTGTTGTTTCATACAAGGGTAGTTTTGTTTTGTTTTGTCTTGTTTTGTTTTGTTTGCAAGTGGTTTATGGCGAAGGTACAATAAGCTTCCTAGAAATCGCTCTTCTGGCTTGAGTCTCTTCATTCCATACCAATCCAATCCATACTTGAACACACTCTAAGAAGAGACATCTTCTGACACTTGCCAACCCTTTCTTCCCTTCTTGAAAAGTAAGCAATCAGTCTCTGTTCAACTAAAACAGAGCAGCTGCCTGGTGACCATGGAAACCAAATGTCCTCATGAAGACCTCCCATGCCTCAGCTCCTTCAGCGGCTTCCTACAGAATCTCTGCACTCACCCACAAGTTTTTTCTGGAGTGTTTAAGTGGCCCCAGAATTTATAAAAGATGAAGTATTCTAAAAACATGAGTAAAACACTAACTTAAGCCTTTGTCATAAACACAACTCCCAAACCACATAATTTTCTGAAGAAATAAAACAGTAAAGCACCAATTATATGTGAAGGCTTTCAATTGTGTCAAATAACTCACATACATTTTATATACACATGTACATGCATCACAGAAATCAAAGTTGTTTGGCAACAAAGTTTGACTCACTATACTCTGTAGTACTACCACTCTGCTCATATAAAACCTGTGGTACACACTTTTTCTGAAAGATGTAAATAAAAATTCGTTAATCCTGCTTCATCAAGGCAAATTTATGTGTGTATATATATATATATATATATATATAT
>NC_034606.1:6225406-6227961 GCF_900095145.1 Mus pahari | reverse complement strand
GGGGGGGGGGTATAGGGAACTTTCGGGATAGCATTTGAAATGTAAATAAAGAAAATATCTAATTAAAAAAAGAAATAAAAAAATTCCTAAATTACTTAAGAATTAAATATGTGAAATAAGAAAATGTATTTTTATTTAAAGATGTGGTATCAACACCCTGCTTTTGTTTTTGTTTGTTTTAATTCTGTGAAGTGGACAGACAGAACAGTAAGAACCCTGAGAAACCACTGTTGCTCTCAAGACTATATGAGGAAAGCCTATTGGTTGCTTCCTTGGTTTTGTCCTTTCTGCCCTTAATTTTGCCAACTGGTTCATCTTAGGCTTGTTTCCACACATTGGATATATTTAAAAAAATTGTTGAGGAAATTACTGAAAATTCATTTTGTTTACTTTATTCACTATTCTGTACTCAGTGGTCTCTACACTGACTGGCCTTATCTCAGGATGACAGCCTAACTTAGTTGTAGTCATTATCTTTATATTCCTGACCAGTATCAGGACTGATTTCCTGAATGAACTGGAAGAGACAATGTAACGGAGAAACAAATGAGGGACCCTACAAGTTAGTATACACCATTAAAGGATTCTAAGAACATGTATATAAATATCAGTTAAGAACACATGAGCACTAGAAGAAAAATACAAGTAAGCCGCCCCTTTGGGGACAGAATGATCCTTTCACAGGGTTCAGATATCAGATATTTATATTACCATTCATAACAGTAACAAAATTACAGTCATGAAATAGCAACAAAAATAATTTTATGGTTGGGGTAACTACAACATGAGAAACTGTATTAAAGGGTCATGACAAAGGTTGAGAACCACTGTACTGAAGGAACAGTAAGCTAATGGCTCGTAATGACACATTCATGAATCAATACATCACACGAAGCTTTCATCGAAGAAGCTTCTTCTTACAGTTGAGAGTAATTAACAGAGAGACCCAAAACTAGACAGTGTGCAGGGGGGACTTTAAACCACACAGCCTCTATCACACTTCTCCCAACACTCAGAGATCTATGTAGAAAAGGAGTGTAGAGCCAGAGGTGTGGATGAATCCAAGGATGTGGTGTCTTTACAACAGGGATGACACACATATCAGCTCAGACTGTGACAGTACACACAACATCTACACAAGTTCACACGAGACAAAATCCCAATATGGAAAAAATGATGTGAACACAGAGCTCCTTAGCATGAAGCTATCCGCAGTTTACACCTGGTGTGAGAGGAGGCATCTGGATCTTCCCGTGAAGAGCCACGCTCCAGAGCAGAGCAGCTAGCGGGCACAACATGGACTCAACACTTAATGCTTTGGAACTTTCTTGTCTTACTGGGTTTTTGTCTCTGCATTTCTCTTTCAGATGGTTTGTTTGATTTGATTTTTGGTTTTTGGTTTTGTTTTTTGAGAGAGAGGCAGAGGGGGAGTAGGAGGGAAAGAGGGAAAAATGAAGTTGGGTGAGTAGTGCGGTGGGGACGATCTGAAAGAATGTAAAAATGTATGAAAGAAAAACACATTAAAATTTATTGTAGAGATTAACTTGTATATTTTATAAGCAGGAAAGACCTGAGTAATCCAAAACACACATTAGTGTTCAAATTGGATGGTCTCAAAAGTGACCATTTTGTATTAACGTACAATTTTCTCAGCAATAGCTACAAGAAAAAGTGCTGCTGGTTATAAAAACCACCATCTGGGTAACAAATTACTCGCATTTCATTGTCTTTATATCTTTATTTTCCTTTACCTCTAATTTTACTAAGGCATTTTCCTTAATACTATTAATATAAAAACTATGTTTTACAAGTGAATATTTGGTGCTTTAAAAAAATCTTGTTAAAATGAAAATTAAGACACTTTCAAGAAAAACAAAATAGGGGTTGAGGACACCAGGAGAACACAGCCCACAAGCATCAACTAAGTAGGGATCATGGCGGTTCACAGGGACTGAGTGGCAACCACAGAGCCTGCATAGGTCTGCGCTAGGTCCTGAGCACAGGCGCTGTGGTTGTTCGTGTGATGCTTTTGTGTGGCTCCTAACAGTGGGAGTGGAGCTATCTCTTATGCTTTAGCCTGCTCTTGGGAGCCTTGTCTCGCCCAGCCTTGATATGGGTGTCTATGCCTTTGTCTTCCTGTATCTTGTTATACCACGTTCATTGGATATCCCTGCAGCCTGCTCTTTTCTGAAGGGAAACAGAGGAGGCATAGCTCTGAGGGAAAGGGAAGGTTGGGGAGGGACTGGAAGGAGAGGAGGAAGGAAAAACTGTGGTCAGGATGTATTGAAAACAAAAACAAACTTAAAATAAATAAATAAAAATAAATCCTGAGATAATTAAGTATCACTGAGTAAATAGCTATCAACTATAATTGTGAGTGTTTAACTGAAAATTTAAAGGCATGGTCATGTCAAGTCACAGTCTTAAAAAGGTAGATAACAGCTTCCCTAGACCTTGACTAAAACAACACCAACAAAATCAGACAGGAAAGAGGAAGAGGAAGAGGAAGAGGAAGAGGAAGAGGTTGAGGAAGAGGAGGGGAGGGGAGGGGAGGG
>NC_034606.1:6216420-6225261 GCF_900095145.1 Mus pahari | reverse complement strand
AGAGAAGAGAAGAGAAGAGAAGAGAAGAGAAGAGAAGAGAAGAGAAGAGAAGAGAAGAGAAAAGAGAAGAGAAAAGAGAAGAGAAGAGAATCTCAGTAAGACAAAAGAAAGTGATTCTGATTGGATATCTCTACACAGAAAAAGTCAACAATAACCAACTTCAGGCCGAGGGTTAGATAGGAATGATCATAGAGACTACCAAACACACCAACAGATAAGAAAGTGAACTGAAAGAATATATGTCTGAGATAGAGGTGAACATGGAATGTAGGAAAAGAAGAAACTATCAAAACCATCTTATTCAGAATCCTATAGAAATACCAGGAAACTACTGAACTCAAGATATCATGCATATTAGGCAAGTACTATATCACTGAGCTATATGCCCCAGTCCTTCCCATAGTTCTATAAATCTTGTGTACTGATAATTCTCCCTATGTTATCCCGTGGGTCCCAAAACTTACAATCCACCTTCTTTGGCTAATTACAGGCAAGCACCCTTCCTATCTTTATCATTAAATATATATATATATACTCAAATGATTAGTGAGGCATCGCCTTATAAAAGCCAAACTGTAAAACTGTCTACATATTCAAGAATAAAATAAGTAAACTGAACAAGTAATATTAAAAATGACTAAAAATTATAGGAAAAAAACTACTTCTACATGAAGTTTTAAAGCACCTTAAAGATAAAATGTTACTGGGTAACTTGTCTTAAAAGGCCAGTATTCCTCTCACGACAAAGCCAGTAATGATCTAAGGAAAGAAAGCCATATACCAGTATCTCTTACAAGCACAAATATTTTAATTCTCTAATAAAATGCAAGTAAATCATATACAGAAATACATAAACAAAATATTACCATCAAAACAGAAAGTACCCAGCAACACAAGGTTAGTTTAAAAAATGATCAGTGTAACTCAGCAGACAAAAGAAGGAGAAATACATTACCATTTTAAGAGAAGCAGAAAAACATTTGTCAAAGCTCCACAGGCATTCATTACTAAACTGAGAAAACTAGTAATAGAATTTCCTCAAAAGAGTAGAATGTATTTATGAATACAATCTATAGCTAACATCACATTTGACTAGAATATTCATACACTTACATGATAGTTTGAAACAAAGCAAAAACACCACTTTCACCACTTCTACTCAACAATGTAATGAAGCCGTTGGGTGATCGATATGGGACAGATAAAAAGAATAAGGGGACGAGGAGCAGTGTGAGGTTAAGGAAGTAAAGGGAAGCAGTATAGAAAGAGGATAAATAAGAACCACGTTTACTGACAGCATGGAAGCACCAGGGGATACATCACTTTATATGTGGACTTCAAACCAATCATTAAAAGAAAAAGGGAAAGTGGATGAAGAGGATAGAAATGAGTTCAAAGGTAGGTCAATGACCACATGACCATCACATCCAGACAGGACCAAAAACTAGAGCAGGGGGGTTAAGTTATTTAATAGCCACTCCTTGGGAAAACAGCTTACATTATGTAAAAAATAAACTAAAATTCTTTGCCATATCTACAGCAAATTCTATTAAGCAGACATGATAAGGATGATATTATCGCTGGAGACACCGTGTACTTCAGACACAGGACTTTCCGAGTCAAGCTCAGTCATCCTGAAATCTAGCTCTCACAATGCCAGAAGGTGCTACACAGCTGCCAAGGTAGGAAAGCCATCTACTTTTACTGCGTATAAATCACAACAACCATGAGATATTCCTAAAGGTACAATACTGGTATTCATATCTTGGTGGTAATCAACACCTGTCTAATTGGACTTAAGGTCCATCCAACAGGATGGAAATCATACCTCCTACTGGAAACTTAGCCAACTACCTGACGATAGTGAGGTCATGAGGAGAACCTGCTACACCACTTCACTTTACTCGAAAACATTCTTACACACACACATAAGTATAACTCTCAGTACTCATCAAAGAAGCTTCGCTGTATGGCAAATAGAGACCATCACAGAAAACTATAACTGGTCATAATGCAGAGCAACAGGTCATGGGGAGCCCAACTCCAGCAAATACAGCTTTAACATAATTCCTGTACCTAAGGCTCAGGGAACATTAAAAAAAAGAGAGGTAGAAGGATTGTAAAAGATATCCAGAAAGTATGCTGTCAGATTGTGTTTCCTACAAATGACAGAAAAGCTACAGCCATGATACCTCAACAATGTGGCTGCATAAACAAGACCTAAACAATGACAACACCAATAGACAGGCTAGAGACAGGGGTAAATCTCCTGGGAGGCAACTCCAGACTAAAACAAAAACAAAGCCAGGTGAGGTGACACAGTGCAGTGGCTAGAAGAAGCTTTTGTTCCCTAAAGCTGCTGGCAAGACTCTGCCCCTGTGACTCAAAGACCAACACCCACTTTGGTACAAGTTAAAGACAATATCTAAGTTCTAAAGGTTACCAGTTTTACTGACTCAAACCTCTTTCCTCAGTCTTCAAATATAACCATGGCCTCTCCTGTTTTGGATTTCTCTTCCTTCTTCCACCTAATCTTTTTGATCCAGACAGAAAGATTCTCCACTTTTAAAATCACAAGCGTTAACTGCACACACACACACAGATAATTGAGAATAATCAATGCCCATAACTTTAGTCACATCTTCAAAGTCTTTTCTGCCACATAAGGCACATGAACAGGGGAGAGGCTCATGTAGCCATACCCTTACTTAAGGACCTTGTGGGTGCTGCTGCCAAGGAAGAGTCAGTTTTCTCCAGAAATGTGGCTCCTGAAATCTTCCCATGCTCCAGTGGATGGTGTAAGCCCATGGACACACAGACACCACTTAGAGGACTCAGTTGTTTTGTTTTGTTTTTTTATTTCTTTTCAAGCACGCATAAAGTTGGGGGAGAAAGTGGTGAGAGAATATGGGAGGAATTGAAGATTAAAAACTGAGTGTAGAGTTGCTCAAAATACAGGTTTCTATGAAACTCTCATGTAATAAGGAATAAATTAATTTAAAAGTATCTTTATAAACAAAAATATAATTCTGACTGGATATGGGCAGATTTTGTATAAGTAGGGACACTTGAACTGTGCTTTAAATTTATTTTTTAAAAAAAATTGGATAGACATATCAAAGCTCATCCTCTCTTAATCTTGGCACTGCCTAGAGTGGCCTTCCTGCAGATACAACTACAGGCTTAGTTCAAGTGTAACTCCCTTCAAGTGTAAATGTTAAGTGAGGCCTTTCCCAACTCTCTTTTTAAAATTGCTAACTTCCCCCATTCCTTACATTTCCATTTTCCACTTCCTTTATCTTGATTCCTTTCTATTGCTGTAACCAGGCCCACAGAAATACAAACCTCCGGCTGCAGAACTCATATTTAAGTAACGGGTGCCCCCTAGAGTTCTGTGCCCTCATATGCACGAGCCCATAGTTCCAAAATCCTATGCATTGTCCCAACTAAAATCTCAGTGAGAAATTTTGACTACTTAAAAGCTAAGGGTTAAAACCTTTACGTACATTCAAGTAACACCGAGTAGACCCTGTGTTTGTGCTTGGGCATTTGTGTGTGCTTGTGGAGGTATGACAACGGCAACTAAGAAAAGAACTCGTGATTTCAAGACAGCAAATGAGGAGTGCACATGGGAGGGGAGAAAGGGAAGGAGAGAAATAATTATATTTCATTTTTTAAATTTTAAATTTACAAATTGGGAAGCATCAAAAATGACTTTTCCATATCTTCACTTAAATAGCATTATTCTGGAAACAAAGTGCAGATTCACTGAAAAGTAATAGTCTGGGAAGTAAACAAGATAAGCTGTTGTCCAAACAAAACCAGTGACAGACCGCCACTGAAAATGAAAGGCTGGATACAAAAGACAATCCTGTGATTGAAGACACCAAAATCACAAACAAATGAATTATGACAGGCAACAGGAAAAGGTTTAGAAATGAGATTTCATTGTTCACACTTGAGATGCGAGATTACTGACAGTGCTCTCTGCTTGGCAGAGGATGCAGGAAACTAACACTGGGAGGGACTGAACACTCAATACTCAAGAGTTTAATATTGAAGTATTTGTGGAATTGAGGCAAGAATAAAGCTTGCACTTGTAAATACAAATTTGGAACATAAAATCCTTAGAACTAGAGACACATATTTAGAGATAAATTCCAGCATTGAATATGAGCAGGCGGTGGTTTTATTTTCCAATCACAGTTATAAATATATTCTAAACTCTAAACCAGCTCTGCCCTGATGGGTTGGCTGGAGCAGCTCTAAATTGCAAATATTTTCAGGGTGCACTTCTGCCATCTGCTGGCAAAAATGATAAGTACAGGTTTATTAACAAGCTGAAGTCATTCTCTTCATCAGAGCTATAAATATATTTATAGGGGTCTGAAGTTGGTGGGGCATGCTTTGAATCCCAGTACTTGGTGGGCAGAGGCAGGTGAATCTCTGAGTTTGAGGCCAGCCTGGTCTACAATGTGAGTTCCACAACAGCCAGGGCTTATAGAAAAAGCCTGTCTCACAAAAAACAAATTTATCCTTCAATTCTTTTTTAGTTTCTGTTTTTCTTTGTACTTTTATCTAGTACTAACACATTCAAACTAAATAAATGGAAAAGTATTATTCATGAAAATACAATGTTCCCCACTCCTCAAGACTTTCCCAGTTCACTCACTACATCCTCCAATACACATTAGAAAACGGTTAACTATCTGTGAACTTAAAGATAGTACTAAAATTTATGCTGCTAAGTTTCATTGCTCTCAACATCTAACAGCTCAGATTGCTTTTTTATATAACTATAGATTATGCTCGTACAGAAGATTAACAGAAGAGAACTGAACACTATAAATATAATCTTGCATATAATAATTAAGTGTTATAAATAAGCATCTCAAGCCAGTAGAAGGAAAATATTTATCACTCAGTAAAAAGTGTAAGACAGTAGGACAATCATATTTTAAAGGGCTAATTCTGTACCTACTGCCACACTGATAGAAATTTCAGATAAGTCATTATTTTATAATTTAATGATATCGTATTTAGAAATCTTGAGAATGTGTTTTAATTTTGGTAAATATGGTTTTAAAATAACCTTAATAAAGTAATTAACTGGGCTGGAGAGATGGCTCAGTGGGTAAGAGCACCCGACTGCTCTTCCAAAGGTCCGGAGTTCAAATCCCAGCAACCACATGGTGGCTCATAACCATCCGTAACAAGATCTGACGCCTTCTTCTGGAGTGTCTGAAGACAACTACAGTGTTCTTACATATAATAATTAAATAAATCTTTTAAAAAAATAAATAAAGTAATTAACTAAAATTAATTAAAATAATAAACATAAATAGCCAATAATCATAAGAAAATGTCCAACATTACAGAAATGGGAACAAGACCAATTTGTATTCGCTGAGACTATTATACATAAAGAGAACTAAAAATACATGTCCACATAGAAATTTAAAAGTGTTAATAGCAGTACCACTCGCAATAGGAAAAAATGACTATGACAATGTAAACAGATGCAAAGCTTTTCATTTGGTGAATAAACTAACAAAATGTGGAATGCCCATATAATGAATCTCTCCTTGGCCTAAGAATGAATGAATTACTGGATAGTGAACAAACCCTACAAAAGGATATGGTAACTTCAAGAGTCAGAAATAAAAATCCACATATTTCATGATTCCAGTTTTACAAAATGTCTGCAACAGGCAAAATCATAGAACAAGAAATAGATTAAAAACCACTGGAGGGCCAAGAAGAGAAGAGGACAGAGAACAATAGCTACTGAAATATTCTCACATTAGACAATGCAATGGTTGTATGGGCTCAGTATGTATTCACTCAGTTGTACAGTTTTGAAAAGATTAAGTTTTTTGTCAAGTAAATTATATCTCCATTTCCCAAGAAAATAATCAATGAGCATGAAAGAAAAAATTATATCCTATTATGACATTTATGTGTTAGGAAAAGAATAATATAAACAAAATCAAATGCTAGCCATAAACTGGAGATGGACACTATTTGCAATTAAGTCTCAAGCACTTCCTATGACCTGGGGTGGAGGTCATATTCCTGGCACCATTTTGTCCCTGGAGTGTGGGCAGGGTCTATGAAAATGGTATCATGGCCATGATTGGTCACATTATATAACAAAAGGGGGGGGTGATCTTACAAATGTAATTACTGCACCCCTAAGTCAGTTCTAAGATAATCAAAAGAGACTATTCCAGGAAAGTCGGTCATGTTAGCCTTTAAAATGGTTTAGGTGCCAAAAACAGTAGTCAGAAGTGTAAAACAGCAAAGGCACTCCTGTTGGCTTTGAAGAAGAAGAATTGCCAGGTTGTAATGCCAGCACAGCTGGAAACACAGAGTGTCTGATGGCTGACATTCTGCCATGTAAATCACATAAATGCAGGGCAATGCTTTCTGCTGACACCAAGAGGAAGAGAGCTTGAGTATGAGGTGACATCACAGCCATTGTTGAATGTTGACCTCAGCCTGCTGGACCCTGAACAGAGGACCTAGCTAACCTACACCTTAACTTTGACGCACACAAACTGCAAGATAATATATTTAAGTTGTCTGGAGACACTAAGTTCGTATCACTCATTACACAGAATAAAAGCCAAAAATATAATCAATCCCACAAAAGGTTTCTTTCTACAAATAGAGATTATTTAAAATACACTGTAATTAATATCTAAATTCAGTAGAAAAAAAGATAAAAAAACAATCAGTTCAAAAGAACTGAAAAGAAATTTAAAATGTTCTTAAATACATGCAGAAACGTTTGACTTTATTCAATCATAATAAAAAGAATTAAAATATATAATGCTATCTCAATTTTCACAGGCAGACGGGCAAAGATCAAAAGTTCCATTATATTTTATTAGCTAAAAAAATGAAATAATATTAAAAGCAGTAAGAGAAAAAGGTCAAGTAACATATAAAGGCAGACCTATCAGAATTACACCTGACTTCTCNCCAGAGACTATGAAAGCTAGAAGATCCTGGGCAGATGTCATNCAGACCCTAAGAGANCACAAATGCCAGCCCAGGCTACTATATCCAGCCAAACTCTCAATTACAATACATGGAGAAACAAAGATAGTCCATGACAAAAACAAATTTACACAATATCTTTCCACAAATCCATCTATTATCCTTTGGATAATAAATGGAATACTCCAGCACAAGAAGGGAAACTACACACTAGAAAAAGCAAGAAGTAATCTTCTTTCAACAAACCCAAAAGAAAATACCCACACAAACATAATTCTAACATCAAAAATAACAGGAAGCAAAAATCACTATTCCTTAATATCTCAACATCAATGGACTCAATTTCCCAATAAAATGCCATAGAAAAACAGACTGGATATGTAAACAGGACACAACATTTTGCTACATACAGGAAATGCACCTCAATGTCAAAGACAGACACTATGTCAGAGTAAAGGGCTGTGTTTTCACAATGAAGTCTCTCAGTAACTACGCAAGAAGGGGCAGCACCGCCTCCTGTGCAAGATGCTAGAGATACAGTCAGAAACAAAACACACAAGACTTGCCCAGTTAAATGTGGTTATTTTGTTTAAGTCGTCTCTTACTTTATAGAAGAAAATTTCAATACTTGGATTAAAAAGCATTCATTTAATTTTTTAATTTCATTACTTACAGGTTAGTAGAGCCATAGTAGAGTATTTGCATGTACAACAACAAAAATAATTGAAATTTTAAAACCAGTTGAAAGAACTAGACAGGATAAGGGGTAAATAAAATACATGTACACCCCTAGAGAAAAATATAAGTACCTTAAAAAGAAAATGTTCACTGTGTATGAAAAGTCAAGGAAAGATGAAGTGCTTATGGCTACACTTTAACTGGGAGCTGTGTTCGCTGCACACATCCTACTCAGGATAAAATCATGGCAGGAACTGTAAGTAGAGTGGAGGCTTTTCAAGCTCACAGCACTTCATTTTAATGTAATCCTTAATAAAACAGTTAAAACACAGAACAAATATCAACCTATGCAGGATGCCAGAGTAACCTAAGAAAATCCTGAGCAATCTGGCACATATTTTAATTATCTCTGTTGGTTAGGTGAATGAAATTTGAAAATAACTTAATTCTACTTAATATAGGAATACATACACACATAAAACCTGATACCCTCACACACACACACACACACACACACACACACACACACACACACACACACACAGCATGGAGCTGGGGAGATAACAGCATGCTGATTGGTTTTGATGCCCAGCATTCTCATGAGGCCAGGTGTGACCTGTAGCCATAGCACCGAGAGGGCAGAAACGGGGAGACCCTGAATCTCACTGGCCATCCCAGGCAATCAGTAAGCACCAGGTTCAGTCTCAGAAAGGAAGACAGACAGCAACTGCAGGCAGCACCTGACATCAACTTCTGACCGCTACATGTTCATGCTCAAGGAGGCTTCTTTGTAACTTATTATACATCACTTATTATTTTTTGAAATTAAAATATAATTACATCATTATCCCTCCCCTTCCTTCAACCCTTCCCACCTACACACTTACTCTCTCTCAAACTCATGGCCTCTGTTCCCTTAAGAGTGTGTGTGTGTGTATCCTTAATCATCAAGGAAATGCAAATCAAAACAACACTGAGATTACACCTAACACCAGACAGAATGGCTAGGATCAAAAATTCCGGTGACAGCAGATTCTGGTGAGGTTGTGGAGAAAGAGGAACACTCCTCCATTGCTGGTGGGATTGCAAGCTGGTACAAATACTCTGGAAATCAGTCTGGTGGTTCCTCAGAAAATTGGACATAGTACTACCGGGGGA
>NC_034606.1:6211591-6215605 GCF_900095145.1 Mus pahari | reverse complement strand
AGGGTATAGGGGACTTTTGGGATAGCACTTGAAATTTAAATGAAGAAAATATCTAATAAAAAAATTTAAAAAAAGAATGTGTGTTTGTGCATGTGTGTATGTGTATATATATATGTGTATACAGTATGTGTATATATATTTGCATATACATATAAATACAACCTACTCAGGCCATATAAAATTATATATGTGATTTCAGGATTGACCACTTATTATTGAACAATCAGCTTGATGGCTATTTCCTGGAAAAAAACTGTTTCTTCTGCCCTTAGAATTCCTTATTTGCCATGGTTCTTTGAGGGTCCAGAAGACATCCTCTTTGCATGTTAGCATTAGTGCCATCCCTATCTTTGTTCAGGTCTTGTTTAGGCAGTCAAGTTGATGAGACTTCATGGGTATAGAAATATATACACACACAGGCACACACACACACACACACACACACACACACACACACACACTGAAATCTCTAGGAGATGAAATCTTACAGCAAACTTCTGTTCCTCTAGCTCTTACAATTTTTCTACCTACTCTTCCACTGTGATCCCTAAGCCTGAGGTACTGTTATAGATGTGTTGATATATATAATTTTCTTTTTTAAAGAGTCTGTCTTTCAGAATTCATATCACATTCTTAAATATAAAACAAGTCATCTGGCATTGTCTATGACTCATGCCAATTATCTTAAAGTGTATTGACTGTTGATGCTGTCATTGAAAGACCAAGGCCAGGTAGAAAGGACAGCAGTAACATTAAGGACAGTACAAGAGCTTTCACCCATTCATCATATAAACTATTTATTGAACGGATATAATTCACCAAAATTAAGACCAAATGCATAGCCATTCTCATTGTTATGGTTAATCCCAATTATCGAGATGATATCTAATTGACAAGATACAAAACTGCCTAGGAGTCAGGACTCTATGTATCTCTTGGAGATTGCCATAATTAGGTTGAGGTGGAAAGTCCTGCCCGCTGTGGATGACATCATTTCCCTAGACTGATATTATGAATGTTATGAAAAAGAGAAAGTGAACTGAGCACAGAAATTCAGAGTTCTCTGTGTTGTGACTGTGGATGCAATGTGCCCAGTTTCACAGCTCACTATTTGTGGCCCCACTCCCATGGTAAGTAGCTATAACCGCAAACTCTAAGCTGAGAGAAACGCTTTCCCTGTGTTGCTTTTGTCAAGGATTTGTACCATAGCAACATGAACTAAAACTAAGACAACTACCTTTTTGTTTCTTTAAATAATCCAGAAGGCAAAGGAAGAAGTATCCAGGCATAAAGTTTATAAGCCACATTTGCTTCCAAGTTGTTAAGATTCATCTTTCTCTTGAGGCAATCAGAGTTTTATCTCTTATAGTTCAATGTAAAAAAAAAAAAAATTAATAAAATTTAAAAATGTAGAAAAAGTATCTTTTTTATTTGATTCTCTTATGTTCACACTATTTTCCCACTACATTATTTATGATAACCAATTTAAATAAGATTCATGAGCACTGTGCCACGGTTTCTTCGGAAAGCTCATAGAATTGAGATACATATGCCTTAAACCACATATATTACAGTTGGTAGATTTTAAATGCATTAGTTTGCTTTAGGCACTGTCAGCACTTTATAAATACATCTCTGAATATGTTAAAAACACTACTATTGAAAGTCTAAATATGAAGAAAAATCACTTTTTTATGCAGTTTTACACTATGTCTTAAAAATTTTGGTGCCAAATAAAATTTCAATGAAACCAGCAAGATGAGACAGAGCAAGCCAGAGGTGGAACAGAATGGCACATACAGCCAAAGGTTATCTCTCACACCAAGTATGAACGTGAACAGCTGCTGACACATGAAACGACCTTCTGAGAACCAACCAAAGGCACTGTCAGTGTCCTCCTGCTGTGAAGAGGCACCATACCACAGCAGCTCATATAAGAGTTATGTGGGCTTGCTTACAGTTTAAGACAATGGTTCTTAACCTGGGGGTCAAATGCCTCATTCACAGTAGTCACCTAAGACTATCAGAAAACGTAGGCATTTACATTATGATTCATAACAGTAGCAAATGACAGGTATGATGTAGCACCAAAAAGATTTTGGTTGGGGATCACCACAACATGAGGAACCATTTCAAAGGGACATAGCATTAGGAAGGTTAAGAATGACTAGTTTAAGAGGTTAAGACCATTATCATCATGGTAGGAAGGATGGTGGCACACAGGATGACTTGGTGCTGGAGAAGTAGCTGAGACTTCTATAGTGGAATGTGCAGGCACAGGAAGAGAGGACACACTAGGCCTGACAATATGGGCTTTTGAACCTCAAATCCGACCCCCAGTGACACACTTTCTCCACTAAGGCCACATCTCTTTCTTCTCAAGCAGTACTGCTCCCTGATGGCCAAGCACTTAAATATGTGAGCTTACGGAGGCCTCTCTTATTCAAGACCTCTGTAGGGGCTAACAGACCACAGTGCTTAGTATAACAAAAGATGCACCTTGCAGAAGGGAAGAAAAAGTTACCCATATGACTCCTCCCCATATTCGAAGGAGAAATAAGAAGTTTATGCCAGATCTTGGGCTGGAAAGTCTGCACCAAGGCTACTATGGTGAAGTACAATTCCAGGCATAGTCTCATAATCCATGTCCTAAGATAAGTGCTTAACCACTGAGTCTCTGAAACCATTTTAGCCAGGTGAACACTACTCCAATCTTGGGCATCACAATGTGGAACAAGACTCCATCTGCTGAAAAATCAGATAAGAAACACAAGGCAGTTTTCTGGATTTCAGAAACAGGCTGGAAAAACCTACCCTGGGAAGATCCTAGAGCCTTGAACATCAGGCCAGTACTCAAAATTGAAGTCCCTATAACATCTTCAGTGGCAGAAAAAAACCTAAGCCCTAGTCCATCAGATTCAATTCCAATACCACCACCCACTGACAGCTGTGACCTTGGGCTAAGACAACTCATAGTCATGCATATACCTCAACAGTAGGCAGTCAGTCCAACCTCAGCGCTGCTGGTCTTAATGGGCTTTGGATTAGGAATATGATATAGCACTGTAGTATTGGTGCCCACTCATTTCTTCAATTAGCACAGCACAGAAAAAAATAAATAAATAACTGCCTAGAGGAGGAAAATGGAAGTGAGCATCAACTCACGATTCAGGAGGCTCAAGTATGTCCCTCTGATGCAGGTTAACCCAGTCAGGCAGCATTCCACCACAAGGTGAATAACTCTACACAGGATGTTTGTGCCTACCCCAGATCCAGGAAGAGGCCAGCAGGGACAACTTTTCAGGTGTTCCCAGATCATCCTGAAATTACCAACAGCTTATTTGGAAGACAACTGGATTTAAATCACTGTCTAGTACTGAAACAGTATCAGTGTTCAAAAAAAATTATTCCTCTGAGACCCTGTGCCACAGCTCTTCATACTAAAATCACAGCAGGAGAGAGCTGGTCTAAGAGGAGTGCCGACATACTGTGAGCACACATAAGGACACCACTTCTGCTCAAATTCCTGGCCAAAGACAGACCTGTCCAGAGCCATCAGAACATAGGAATCAAGGAACAGCCGGGGACAGGCTCATTCCAGTTTCCCTGTGCACTCTGGAACTGATTGTGAGCCACAGCTCTCCATACCCAATACTCTCCCATGGAGAACTTGTCTCCCAGGAGTACTGACTCATAGGCTTGCAGGAGGGACAAGTCACAGTCAGAGACAGCAAGACCAGCTAACACCAGAGATAAGCAGAGGACAAGAGGCAAGGGCAAGAGCATAAGCGACAGAAACCAAGGCTACTGGGGATCATCAGAATGCAGTTCTCCCACTACAGTGAGCCCTGGATACCCCCAACACACCAGAAAAGCAAGACTCTGAATAAAAACCACATCTCAAGATGATGATTGAGGACTTTAAGGAAGGCATAAATAACCCCCTTAAAGATATACAGGAGGGCCGGGTGGTGGTGGCACATGCCTTTAATCCCAGCACTAGGGAGGCAGAGG
>NC_034606.1:6200593-6211576 GCF_900095145.1 Mus pahari | reverse complement strand
AAAAAAAAAAAAAAAAAAAAAAAAAAAAAAAAAAAAAAAGATATACAGGAGAACACAGGTAAACAGGTAGAAGCCCTTAAAACGGAAGCACAAAAATCCATCAAAGGATTACAGGAAAATACAACCAAACAGGTGAAGGAATTGAACAAAACCATACAGGATCTAAAAATGGAAATAGAAACAATAAAAAAAATCACAAACAGAAACAACCCTGGAGATAGAAAACATAGGAGGAAAGAGATCAAGAGTCATAGATGCAAGTAGCACCAAGAAAATACAAGTTATAGAAGAGAGAATCTCAGGTACAGAAGATACCATAGAAAAGATAGACACAACAGTCAAAGAAAATGCAAAATTAAAAAAGCTCATAACCCAAAACATCCAGGAAATCCAGAACAGGATGAGAAGACCAAACCTAAGGATAATAGGTATACAGGAGAACAAAGGTTCCCAAATTAAAGGACAGTGAATTTCTTCAAAAAACTTATACAGGAAAACTTCCCTAAAAAAGGAGATGTCCATATACATATAAGAAGAAAACAGAACTCCATATACATTGGACCAGAAAAGAAATTCCTCTCATCACATAATAGTCAAAACACCAAATGCACAAAACAAAGAAAGAATATTAAAAGCAATAAGGAGAAAAGGTCAAGTAACATATCAAGGCAGACCTATCAGAATTACACCAGACTTCTCACCAGAGTCTATAAAAAACAGAATATACTGGGCAGATGTCATACAGACCCTAAGACAACAAAAATGCCAGCCCAGGCTACTATACAAAGCAAAACTCTCAATTACCATAGATATTCCGTGACAAAAACAAATTTACACAATACCTTTCCACAAATTCAGCCCTACAGAGGATAATAGATGTAAAACTCCAACACAGGAAGGGAAACTACACCCTAGAGAAAGCAAGAAAATAATTTTCTTTCAACAAACTCAGAAAGAGATAGCTACACTAACATAATAACAACTCTAACAACAAAAATAACAGGATGAAATATTCACTATTCTTTAATATCTCTTAATATCAATGGACTCAATTCCCCAATAAAAAGACAATGAAAAACAGACTGGATACATAAACAGGACCCAGCATTTTCCTACATACAGGAAACACACCTCAGTGTCAAAGACAGACACTATCTCAGAGTAAAAAGCTGGAAAACAATTTTCCAAGCAAATAGTCCCAAGAAACAAGCTGGAGTAACCATTCTAATATTGAATAAAATCGACTTTAAACCAAAAGTTATCAAAAAGGATAAGGAAGGACACTTCATACTCATCAAAGAAAATATCTACCAAGATGAACTCTCAATTCTGAACATCTATGCTCCAAATGCAAGGGCACCCACATTCATAAAAGAAACTAAAGTTCAAAGCACACATTGCACCTTACACAATATTAGTGGGAGAATTCAAAACCCCACTCTCACCAATGGAGAGATCATGGAAACACAAACTAAACAGAGAAACAGTGAAACTAACAGAAGTTATGGACCAAATGCATTTAACAGTTATCTATAGAACATTTCCTCATAAAACAAAAGAATATACCTTCTTCTCAGCACCTCATGGCACCTTCTCCAAAACTGACCATTAATCAGTAATAAAAACAGGTATCCACAGATACAGGAAGAGTGAAATAATCCCATGCACCCTATCAGATCACCACGGACTAAGGCTGGTCTTCAATGGCAACAGCACAACAGAAAGCCCACATACACATGGAAGCTGCAATGCCCTACTGAATGATAACTTAGTCAAGGAAGAAATTAAAGACTTTTTAGAATTTAGTGAAAATGAAGGCACAACAAACCCAAATGTATGGGACACAATGAAAGCAGTGCTGAGAGGAAAAGTCAGGGCTCTCAGTGCCTCCAAAAAGAAACTGCAGAGAGCATACCTTGGCAGCTAACAGCACACCTGAAAGCTATAAAAAAAAATAAAATAAAATAAAATAAAGCAAATTCACCAAAGAGGAGTGGACAACAGGAAATAATCAAACTCAGGGCTGAAATCAACCAAGTAGAAGCAAAAAGAACTACACAAAGAATCAACAAAACCAGGATCTGGTTCTTGAGAAAATCAACAAGATAGATAAACCGTTAGCCAGACTAACCAGTCAACATGTAAAAGAATGCAAATTGACCCATTCTTATCTCCCTATACAAAGCTCAAGTCCAAGTGAATCAAGGACCTCCACAAAAAAACAGATATACTGAATCTAATAGAAGAGAAAATGGGGGAAAGTCTTGAACACATGGGCACAGGGCATGGTTTATGTTCTAAGATCAAGGATAAACAAATGGGACCTCATAAAATTGCAAAGCTTCTGTAAGGCAAAGGACACTATCAATAGGATAAAATATCAACCAACAGATTGGGAAAAGAGCTTTACCAATTCTACATCCAATAGAGAGCTAATATCCAATATATACAAAGAACTCAAGAAGTTAGTCTCCAGAGAACCAAATAGCCCCATTAAAAATGAGGAACAGAGATAAATAGAGAATTCTCTACTGAGGAAACTCAAATGGCCAAAAAGCACCTAAAGAAATGTTCAACATCCTTAGTCATCAGGGAGATGCAAATCAAAAAAAAAAAAAAAAAAAAAAAAAAATCCTGAGATTCTACCTCACACCAGTCAGAATGGCTAAGATCAAAAACTCAGGTGACAGCAGGTGCTGGCGAGGGTGTGGAGAAAGAGGAACACTCCTCCGTTGCTGGTGAGATTGAAATCTGGTACAACCACTCTGGAAATCAGTCTGTCAATTCCTCAGAAAATTGGATATAGTACTTACTACCTAAGGACCCAACTATACCATTCCTGGGCATATACCCAGAAGATGCTCCAACATGTAATAAGGACACATGCTCCACTATGTTCATAGCAGCCTTATTTATAATAGCCAGAAGCTGGAAACAACCCAGATGTCCCTCAACGGAGGAATAGATACAGAAAATGTAGTACTTTACACAATGGAATAGTACTCAGTTATTAAAAACAATGTCTTCATGAAATTCTCGAGCAAATGGATGGAACTTGAAAATATCATCTGAGCGAGGTAACTCAGTCACAAAAGAATACACATGGTATGTACTCAATGGTAAGTTGGTATTAGGCAAAGATGGTGGAATACCCACCATACAGTTCACAGACCATATAAAGCCCAAGAAGAAGAAAGACCAAAGTATGGATTCTTCAGTTCTTCTTAGAAGGGGGAACAAAATACTCACAGGATGAAATATGGAGACAAAGTGTGGAGCAAAGACTGAATGAAAGGCCATCCAGAGACTGCCCCAGCTGGGGATACATCCCATATAAACTCACCAAACCCAGACATTATTGTGGATGCTGGGAAGTACTTGCTGATGGAAGTCTGATAAGGCTGTCTCCTGAGAGGCTCTGTCAGAAACTGACAAATACAGAGGTAGATGCTCACAGCCAACCATTGGACTGAGTGTGGGGTCCCTGATAGAGGAGTTGGAGAAGAAACTGAAGGAGCAGCGGGGGCTTGCAGCCCCTTGGGGGGGAACAACAGTGTCAACCGGCCAGACCCCCACCCCCAAGCTCTCAAGGACTGAACCTCCAACCAAAGAGTACACATAGAGGGACCCATGACTCTGGTCGCATATTTGACAGAGGATGGCCTTATTGGACATTAGTGGGAAGAGCAACCCTTGGGTCTGAGGTTGTTCAATGCCCCATTGTAGTAAAATGTCAGGGCAGGAAGGTGGGAGTGGGTGGATTGGTGGGGGAGCATCCTCTTAGACACAGGGGGAGGGAGGATATGATAGGGGGTTTCTGGGGGGAAAGGGGATAACATTTGAAATATAAATAAAGAAAATATCTGATTAAGAGAGAGAGAGAGAGAGAGAGAGAGAAGGCAATTATTCCTTTGGCCACTAAGTCTGACACTAGCAGATTGCACTTGACTCTTACAGATGGAAACATCTGCACATTCCAGAGACTCTTGACATATCTGGACTTAGGGTGATGTCAAATGCTACAAATTCAGAAGTAACAAGCCTGCTTAGAAATCTTGCAAAGATAGGCACAAAACTGCAGAACTGAAAGTGCTGGATTCTTCAATGCATAAACGAGCTCAAATACCAACAAACACCAAGAACTCTTTAGTTGAGATCAACTGACAGTCAAAACAAGACAAGAGATAATTTTACCCCTAGTTGGTCTGTTCCCATGAAGACTCCATATCCCAATCCATCCTAGAGGACCCGCTGCACTCAGAGCAATTGAGTAGTTAAGGACCCTCTGCTCTCAAAGCAGTTGAGGTTCAGCTGCACTCAGCACAGTTGGACAACAGCTTGACTGCTCCACTGAAGATCCAACAATGTGAAGACCTCCCAGGAGATCTAATGCAGGCAGCACAACAACAGATCAGCAGCTTCTCTGCCCCTGTGAAGAGCCCCAACTGGAAGGCTCTACAGGTGGTCTGATACAGCTAGGACTGCAAACCTACCAGGAGACCTGAAGCAACCAGGACAAAAGAGGCAGAGTCCAGACAGTCACCCAGATCAACAAACACCAGGGATATCCAGATGGCAAAAAGCAAGCTCAAGACCATAAGCAACAGAAGCCAAAATATGTGGGCATCATCAGAATCCAGTTCTCCCATCACAACAAGCCCTGAATACACCAACACACCTGAAAATCAGGAATCTGTCCTAAAATCTTATCTCATGAAGATAATAGAGTCCTTTAAGGAGAATATCAATAACTCACTGGAAGAAATACAGGAAAACACAGGTAAACAGGTGAAGGAATTGAATAAAGCAACCCAAGACCTAAAAGTGGAAGTAGAAATAATGAAGAAAACACAAATGGAGGCAAACCTGGAAACAGAAAACCTAGGAAAGAGGTCAGAAAGTACAGATGTAAGTATTACCAACAGACTACAATATATAGAAGAGAGAATCTCAGGTTTAGACGATACCATAGAAGATATTGACACAACTGTCAAAAAAAATGGAAAACAGAAAAAACTCCTAATCCAAAGCATTCAGGAAATTCAAGACACAATGAAAAGACCAAATATAAGGATAATTGGAACAGAGAACAAATATTCCCAGTTCAAAGGACATGAAAATGTCTTCAACAAAAAATCATAAAAGAAAACTTCTCCAACCTAAAGAAAGAGATGGACATAAAGGCACAAGAAGCCTACAGAACAGCAAATAAATGGGAACAGAAAAAAAAATCTTCTCATCACATAATTATCAAAACACTAAATGCATAGAGCAAATAAAGAATATTAAAAGCTGCAAAGGAAAAAGGTAAAGTAAAATACAAAGGTAGACCTATCAGAATTACACCAGACTTCTCAATAGACTATGAAAGCCAGAAGAATCTTATCAGAGGTCATGCAGACTCAAAGAGAACAGAAATGCCAGCCCAGGCTACTATACCCAGCAAAACTCTCAGTCAACATAGACGGAGAAACCAAAATACTCCAGGACAAAACCAAATTCAAACAGTATCTATCTACCAACCCAGCCCTACAGAGGATTCTGGAAGGAACACTCCAGCCTGCACCAAAGAAAGGACAAGATAGTAAGCATCTCACAACAGAGTCAAAAGCAGAGAGCCACAAGCACGTAAATCCACCTACAAAAACAAACATATCAGGAACCAACAGTCATCTCTCTTTAATAGCTCTCAATATTAATAGACTCAACTCACCTATAAAAAGACATACGCTAATAGACTGGATATGCAAACAAGATCCAGCATTTTGCAGCATACAAGAAACACACCTCAATAACAAAGGCACTATCCCAGAGTAAAAGGATGGAATAAGGTCTTCCAAGCAAATGGTCCCAGAAAACAAGCAGGAGTTGCCATCCTAATATCCAATAAAATAGACTTTCAACAAAAAGTTATCAAGTGTGATGAAGAAGGGCATTTCATATTCATCAAGGGGGAAAACCCAACAAGAGAAAGTCTCAATGCTGAACATCTATGCCCCAAATGCAAGAGCACCCAAATTCATAAAAGAAACATTACTAAAACTCAAAACACATATTGAACACCACACAACAATAATAGGAGATTTCAACACCCGACTCTCACCAATGGACAGGTCATTGAAACAGAAACTGAACAGAGACACAGTGAAACTAAGAGAGGTTATGAACCAAATGGATTTAACAGACATCTACAGAACATTTCACCCTAAAACAAACAAACAAACAAAACCTCATGGTAACTTCTCCAAAATCAACCATATAATTGGTCACAAAACAACCCTCAACAGATACAAGAAGACTGAAATAATACTATGCATCCTGTCAGATCACCATGGCCTAAGGCTGATCTTCAATAACAGCAAAAACTACAGAAAGCCCACATATACGTGGAAACTTAACAACTCTTTACTCAATGATAACTTGGTCAGGGAAGAAATAAAGAGAGAATTTAAGGACTTCCTGGAATTTAATGAAAACGTTGACATATCATACTCAAACTTATGGGACACAATGAAAGCAGTACTAAGTGTAAAGTTAATAGCACTAAGTGCCCTGGTAAAGAAACTAGAGAGATCTTACACTAACACCTTAACAGCACACCTGAGAGCTCTAGAACAAAAAGAAGCAAACTCATCCAAGAGGAGTAGAAGGCAGGAAATGGTCAAACTCAGGGCCGAAATCAGCCAAATAGAAGCAAAGAAAACAATACAAAGAATCAGCAAAACCAAAAGCTGGTTCTTTGAAAGTATCAAAAAACAGATAAACCCCTAGCCAGTCTAACTAAAGAGCTAAGAGGCAATATCCAAATTAATGAAATCAGAAATGAAAGGGAGATATAACAATAAAAATGGAGGAAATTAAAAATATCCACAGATCCTACTATAAAAGCCTATACTCAACAAAACTAGAAAATCTAGATGAAATGGATGGTTTTCCAGACAGATGCCACATACCAAAGTTAAATCAAGAGCAGGTAAACTATCTAAACAAGTCCATATCAGACAAGGAAATAGAAGAAGTCATTAAAAACCTCCCAACCAAAAAAAGTCCAGGGCCAGATGGGTTTAGTGCAGAATTCTACCAGACCTTCAAAGAAGACCTGGAACAATTTTCCTCTAACTATTCCATGCAATAGAAACAGAAAAAACACTACCAAATTCATTCTATGAACTCACAGTGACTCTGATACCTAAACCACACAAGGACCCACCCAAAAAAATAGAATTTCAGACCAAGCTTGCTTATGAATATCAATACAAAAATACTCAATAAAATTCTTGCAAACTGAATCCAAGAACACATCAAAACCATCATTCATCATGATCAAGTAGACTTCATCCTAGGGATGAAGGTTTGTTTAACATATGAAAATCCATTAACATAATCCACTATATAAACAAACTCAAAGAAAAAAATCACATGATCATCTCCTTAGATGAAGAAAAAGCATTTGACAAAGCACAACACTCCTTTATGTTAAAAGTATTGGAGAGATCAGGAATTCAAGGTCTAGAGCTAAACATAATAAAAGCAATTTACTGCAAGCCAACAGCCAATATCAAATTAAATGGAGACATACTTGAAGCAATCCCACTGAAATCGGGGACAAGACAAGGATGCCCACTCTCCCTATCTATTCAATATAGTACTTGAAATGTTAGTTAAAACAATAAGACAACAAAGAGAGATCAACGGGATACAAATTGATAAAGAAGAAATAAAGGTATCACTATGTGCAGATGATATGATAGTATACATAAGCGACCCCAAAAATTCTACCAGAGAATATCTCCAGCTGATGAACAACTTCAGCAAAGTGGCCAGATATAAAATTAACTCATATAAATCAGTAGCCTTCCTTTATACAAAGGATAAACAGGCTGAGAAAGAAATTAGGGAAACAATTCCCTTCACAATAGCCACAAATAGTATTAGTGTGACTCTAAATGCCTATAAAACACAAGAAATAGCCTCTGCCTTTACTCAAGAAAGACTACAGTAAAAAACTGATATATCCAGTAGGAAGGGTGCAATTTACAGCAGCAACAAAAGCTGTCCTATTTAAATTCATCTCTTTATTCTGGGAAATCTATTTTATAATCTTGCATATATCAAATATAAATACATTAAACCAGTCATACCTCAATCCTGAACATCATGGATATAACATTTAATCAACTCACTGATGGTTAAACATTTCATATTTTTTATTTCCGCTTGGAATGAATATTATAAAGTCTATGTTTGGGTCAACAAGGTGGCTCAGCAGGAGAAGGCATATGCTACGCAAGTCTGATGACCCAAGTTCGATTGCCAGACCCACAAAAGGATAGATGTCGAGAAACACAGACAGAAACAACAAACTGTACCTAGAGATGAAACAAAACATTTACCTGTCTGAAGGCATGTCACTGGCAATCTGGTGCTTCACTCCTGATCCATTTTTAATAGAATCCTGTCTTGTGAGCCCATGGGCTCGGCCTTTCTCAGCCGCAGGTACCGATAAGTCACCTGAGGGTCCTTGGAACTGGGGCTGCTCATGCAGTTTTGCTTTCTTCTCCTGAGGGGCTTCCTCATTTCGAAGCCCTCGAAGAACCTTTTGATCAGGCTGCTGCAGTGTATTAGACCCACTATTATAAAACCATGCTCCTGATTTAGTGAGGATTTCCTGTTGTTTTCGGCACAAATTACACACCCACATAACCTGCACACAATGACACAAAAAAAAAAAAGAAAGAAAGAAAGAAAGAAATTAGTCTCCCTACATAGTGAAAAGTGAAAGGTAAACAAAAGGAGAGAAAATTCAAGCCAACAAAAAATTACATGGTTGTACTTCTAAAGTTAAAATATCAGGATTAATTGATTCTATACATTAAATCCTTTAATTTTTAAAGGGTGATTATAATGAAATTATACTAACAGAAAAACCCACATCAAAATACTAGTTTTTTGTTTGTATTATCTTTATTTAGTTAGAAGCATAGCATAGTAAACAGAAGATGAGTTTGGGAGACGGTCAATTGTAAAGGCATCTCTAAAATAGGGAAGTAAGACTTTCAGCAAGGTCGTAAACCTTCAAATGTATAGACAACAGTTTCCCTAACGAAGGACAGAGATAAAATAATAGTACTTATTTTCTTATATTGTTTTTTAAAATAGAAATAATTCATAAAATACCTGTTATATAATACATTTCCAATAAATTAACTGTTAATATTAGGGTAAAATTGTCTACCACCAACTATATTATATCCTTTTTTAAAGAGTTTTATTTCTTTTAAGTAGCTTCTAATGACAAAAAAAAAAAGAAAGAAAACTAAGACCACTACTAATTTCTCTAAAACCTATTAATTGGTTGTACTGGATAGCTTTGTGTCAACTTGACACAGCTGGAGTTATCACAGAGAAAGGAGCTTCAGTTGGGGAAGTGCCTCCATGAGATCCAGCTGTAAGGCATTTTCTCAATTAGTGATCAAGGGGGGAGGGCCCCTTGTGGGTGGTGCCATCTCTTGGCTGGTAGTCTTGGAATCTATAAGAGAGTGGACTGAGAAAGCCAGTGGAAGCAAGCCAGTAAAGAACATCCCTCCATGGCCTCTGCATCAGCTCCTGCTTCCTGACCTGCTTGAGTTCCAGTCCTGAATCCTTTGGTGATCAACAGCACTATGGAAATGTAAGCCGAATAAACCCTTCCCTCCCCAACTTGCTTCTTGGTCATGATGTTTGTACAGGAATAGAAACCCTGACTAAGACATTGGTCATAATTTGTAATGATATATTTGATTCTTTTACTGTCACATCTACATTTATTTTTATACTATTCATAATAGCAATATATCTAATCTAAACATCCATCAAGAGAATAGATAATGCATATGTGGAAAACATGCACAAATGATTTTTATTCACCAATAAGGAATAATCATGATGTGAGCAGGAAAACAAATGCAGCAGGGGATCTCTACGTTGTGAAACAGGCCAGATGCAGAGAGAAAAATACTGCAATATATTCTCTCACATGCTGACTCTGTATTTAGAGATAAAGAAAGGGGAGGAATAGGCACTAGTTCAGTGGAGAGGCATTAAAGAGTGGGCAGGGGGAAAGAAGGGAAAGAGTGTGAATATGTTGCATGGTAGGTAGGTAGACAGACAGATGGACAGACAGACAGGCAGGCAGACAATTGATAGATAGATAGACAGACAGACAGACAGACAAGCAAGGTAGTAAGGGAAGTTAGAGAGAACAGAGTAAACAGAGAGTAGAGAGGAACATAGTAAAGCACCTGATACAACAAGTGTACATCAATAAAAATATTTCCACAAAATATAAGATATGCTTGATTTTTATTATACTTCATGTTTCTAGACTTTTTCATATTTAATGACTTATAATATAGATAATTATAGCAAAAGAAAGCCCTGTTTCTGCATAGTAATTAAAAACAAAAGAGAAATAAGCTCATAAGAAGTTGTAAGTCATTAAAAATGAAAGAATTCTAGAAACATAAGTTTGTGTGAGAGCCAGTGCAAGCATGTGATCAGTACTCACTTTAAATATGTGATTTCCTTGCATTTCATGAATGTATAGCTTACTTATTTATTCTTAGATCTTTTGATTAACCAAAAGGAGATTTTTGAGATAGAAAAGGTTTTTCTGGCCACATAGCAATAATGTCCTTAGGTTACTGGATTCTGAAAAAAATATTTCAATTACAAATGAAGCATAGGGTGGGTATCATCATGTTTGGGAAGACGGGAGGAAAAGGACATTGCTGTCTAATGTGCATAGTTTATAGTTCAAATTTATAAGAAAGTTTCCAAAGATAGTTACGATAACTATCTACCACTGCATCCAACCTGGTGTTTTTCACTGAGATAAGAATGTTTGTGCAACATTATGGAAAACAGAAGAAAATCAAGAAGGATGAACATTTGTGGATACTTCATTCCTCCTTAGAATGAGGAACATAACTCCCATGAAAAATT
>NC_034606.1:6196645-6199755 GCF_900095145.1 Mus pahari | reverse complement strand
AATGTTTGTGCAAAATATCATTTAAATGGTTTGCTTAATGTTCCACTTAAGCAATTTGTATTATTTGTATAATTTGTAGTTTGTTTATTATGATTATGATTTTTGTTCTACCATTGCATAGGAAATACATTCCTTTATTCAGTACTAATTACTATTTTTATTGGAAGCAAAGGCTCTATCTTCTACAAGCATAATAAGAACATAAAACTCATAGACTACTAAGATCTAAATGCTTACTAGTTTGAAGTGATTTGAAATAATCCTGAAGAAAACATAATAAGGTATGTGCTACTATAAAACCAAGATATATGTTGCATCAATTCCCAAATAGGTTACTCATCAATAATGTCAATATGTGCCAATTTTATTTTTAAATAAATAAGTAATTTTAATAAAACACTGTAATCTTACTCAATTTTTATAAACAAACTCCACAGTTCAAATTTCATTTTCTATTATTGCTATGGATATCAATATAAATATATTCAAATGAATCAGTTAATTTGAAAATCAAATTATATACAAATGTTAACCAAGATATGACCTGTGACAGAAGAAGGTACCTATAGACCTCTTTTAAGATACTTTAAAAATAAATGAAAAACAGTAGCTGGGAACCAAACCAAGTCATTTACCAGGCAAATTCTCTTTCACCGAGCTAAACTCTCCACACTAACAAATAAAATCTGCATTTCTTTTTTTTCTTATTGTATTTCTTTTGTTTTTTTATTGATTAGTTTATTTATTTACATTCCATTTATCTACCCCCTCCCAGTTTACCCTCCACAAACTCCCTATCCATTTCCCCTGACTCTATGAGCGTGCTCCCCCACCCAACTTTTTCATTTTAAACAAATTACTATTACTATTGGAATGATAATCTGTTAAAGGACTCTAAAATTTGGCTATATTTGGAATAAGTCACATCCATTTAAAAATAACATCCTATATTAACCTCTGCAAAAAAGATCCAGAACTAATATATACTCAAGATGTTTGCTTGAAAGAACTACAGCAAAAGGATTCCAGTGCAGTTTAATGTAGACAGATGGAAAGTATCCTTAATGTAGAAAACTTCAAAGGCAGCTTATTTAAAAAGTAACCTAAAACTGAGTGCTAGTGCACCCTATAACCCCAGCACTGAGGAGACGCAGGCAGAGTTTGAACCCAGCCTGGGCTGCATGAGACCTTCCTCAGAAAATAAAAAATAAAATAAAATAAAAAAGGAGGGTATGGGGGCATTAGAAGAGAGAAAGGGGTGGACTAGAAGTAAAGGGGGGCAGTGGGAAGGAAGGAAGGATGCGAGGGCGTCAGGGAGGGGTAAGAAGGCACAGTTAGGTGGTGAATATAAACACAAATGCTGTATAAATATATAATTGCCAAAAGAAAGGGAGGGAGAGAAGGACTGATGGACAGGTGGACAGACAGACAGACAGACAGACACAGAAAGAGAGACAGAGGGAGCGAGCAAGCTTTTTAAGCTACCTGGTTTATCATCCACTTCAGTGCAATCATGAATTTAATCAAAAGAGTTGTAAAAGCCTTATTATGTCTTTTAAGGAACAAAGTCAGAATAACTGGAAGCTCACACCAAAATTAACTTATTATATACTCTGACTGTGCTGTTAGGATTAAAGATCCTATAATAGGAGTAGAGCTTAAAGACAAAAAAATTCAAAATGATAATAAAATTAATGATAATAATAATAATAATAATAATAATAATTCTGTGAGCCTAAGTGAACACCACACTAGTGTGGATTTCACATAGAGTAACAACTACTACATTGAGCTACAAGAATTTGTTTTTAATTTATCATTTTAGTTGATAGCATGGCCTTAAAGAATTTCCAATCTTTTTAAAGTTTGTGATCTACTGGAATTTATTACTAAAGCAATACTTCACTGGGATATTAAACCATGTGAACATCATTCAGTGGGCCACAAGAACTCCCAGCTTCACATTCCATGAAGTAACGTGGATTGGCCTGAAACCGCAGGCATATTTAAACTACAGAAACTAGAAAACATTACAAAGAGCTTTTTCTAAAAGTCAGATGTCAGCACAATATTTACTCGACTGAAATAATGACACCATAGTCAATATTCATATAAAAACCTGAAGAAAGCTATAATTTACCATAAAAATTAATTCAAAGCATAAAATTCTAATTGATATACAGATGAGAAAATAACTATTAAAACTAATTCATATTTTTTATAGATTCAGACAACCTTACTAAATATCTAATATATGCCAAACACTGTGCATGGAGCTGGTGAATAGGATCAATAGGTGTAAACTTCATTGTGAATTTTAAAGAATAGAAGAAGAGAAAACAAGAAAACAAATGACCACAAATATTGCTTCTATTTCACTTACGAGTGCTACGAAAGGACTACAGTCACAACAGGCCACTGTCCGACGCTGCTGGGGAAATGAGGATGCAAAGGACATTGACAAGACCCCAAGACTCCAAAGAGGCCCAGTCATCACATTGCCCAGTATCAGATATCTGTGTCTCATAACGGGCAGAATTTAGAGATATTTGGGCAAATACCTATAAGTTATTCCCTCAATTTTGCTAGGGTGGATTTTCTTTCTTTTTTTTTTTTCTTCCAGTTTTCTTTTCTTTTTTTTTTCCTTTTTTGTATTTTTTATTATTTTCTTTATTTACATTTCAAATGCTATCCCGAAAGTTCCCCATACCCTCCCCCCCGCCCCTGCTCCCTTACCCACACACTCCCACTACTTGGCCCTGGCCTTCCCCCTGTACTGGGTCATATAAAGTTTACAAGACCAAGGGGCCTCTCTTCCCAATGATGGTCGACTAGGCCACCTTCTGCTACATATGCAGCTAGAGACTCGAGCTCAGGGGGTACTGGTTAGTTCTTATTGTTGCTGCACCTACAGGGTTGCAGCCCCCTACAACTCTTTGGGTACTTTCTCTAGCTCCTCCATTGGGGACCCTGTGTTCCATCCAATAGCTGGTTGTGAGCATCCACTTCGGTTTTTGCCAGGCACTGGCATAGCCTCACAAGAGGCTGCTATATCAGGGTCCCTTCAGCAGAATCTTGATGGCATGTGCATTAGTATCTGGGTTTAGTGG
>NC_034606.1:6185572-6196225 GCF_900095145.1 Mus pahari | reverse complement strand
ATTCATTGTTTTTAATAGCTGAGTAGTACTCCATTGTGTAAATGTACCACAGTTTCTGTATCCATTCCTCTATTGAGGGACATCTGGGTTCTTTCAAAGTTAGTATAATGGCATATGTCCTCAAGTATTAAGGCTTTCAAACAGGTCATTATAATCCTTATATAAGAGGCTGCTGGAATACAGTTAAAAAAAATCAGATGCATGCTTCATCTGACAACCCCGAGTTAAGTAGCAAGACACTGTGCGTTCCCCATAAACAGCGACATGCCATTTCAGGCTACAGCCACATATACAAGCTAAAGCAGGCAAATGAGATCTTTGATAATTATCTAGGAGATTGTAAAACCAAGGTTTAAACTTAGGCATGTCTAAGGCTGAGACACTGAGTTCTTCTCTGTTGGCTACTGTTGTGCTTTAAAAAGTAACTTAATAAACAAAAATAAACCTTGTTTCTCTATTATTTATCTGATTTGCTTCAATACATGAAGAAAGCAGCCAGGCCTACCTGGTTATTCTGTTACTTATATGAACAACTTTCAGACTTGAATTATTGCAAATTATAAGGCAGCACTTTTTTACTTAAGTCACTCTACTTAGAGCACGGGTGTCAATGCCGAACGACTCCACATGTTATTTACATAAGTAAGCAACCATCTGCCAGGCACACCAGGCACAACTGTCTTTACCTCTGTCTGCATTCTCTACCCTCCCTAGTTCACATCCACACACAAATACACAAATACAGAGGGATAAGGGTTTGTTTTTGGTTTTTGTTTGTTTGTTTGTTTGTTTTTTACTTTTCTTGTATATATACCTAGAAAATATTAACATAACCTGGACAATATACATTCTCCAAACACCGTTTGGCTTGAAATAAAGAACTTTTTATATATTAAAAAAAAAAAACACATCTTAAGCCATAAAGGCTTAATTTTAAAAAAAAAAAAATCAAAATCATTTCTTGTACCTTATCAGAATTTGGTGGGATAAAACTAGAAATCAAACAGAAAGTACACCTAGAGAAACTATTCAAACACTTGGAAAGTCACTGAAGAAGCCAGATAGGAAACTAAAAAACACAGAGGCACACAGGCTTATATGAGATGTATAGATACAGATATATATATATATATATATATATATATATTTAAATACCATTCAAGCCTTTGTGTCTGTGTCTGTGAGTCTGTGTGTGTGTCTGTGCATCTATGTGTGTCTGTGTGTCTGTGTATGTGTACGTGTGTCTGTCTGTGTATGTGTACATGTGTCTGCATCTGTGTGTGTCTGTAAGTCTGTGTGTGTGTGTGTCTGTGTCTGTGTGTGTGTCTGTGTGTGTCTGTGTCTGTGTGTGTGCCTGTGTGTCTGTGCACATATGCAATGGTAGGAGTTCAGTGTCCAATCATTTCCTTGAGAAGTACCCAGTTAGTACTCTTCACGAGAAGAATTTCTAGGAATGGAGTCTCTTGGCACATGCCAAGCATACAGTCTACCGCAGAGTGACGACCTCAGCTCAGCTATACATATTTTGTACTGGTATTTTTACAATTTTATTCTCTTTATTAATGTTTTGTTTAAATGAGATTTTAGGGGGAAATGGGTTAGTGATTCTCAAAGCAAATTTGTCATTAAGAAGTATTTAATTCTGTATTGACTTATCAAATAGGTCACTGCTGACTTCAAAATAAATATGTAACATTAAAATCTTTACATTTTAATTCCAAGTTGTAATTTAAGTTTAAATTCCTCTAAATAATTTTAAAAGAGAAATGAAATGTCAAAACAAAATGACAGGCTTATCTTACAAGACAAGGACCCTGAACCCTTGAGCACCACTAGGGGGTGGTGTTGCACTTTGTTCAGTCACACTGAAATCTCATTCATTGTATGCTGGTACTACTATCAACTTCCTGTCTCTCCCTACACTGGAGAGAAGTAAACAAAATTTCTATTACAGATACAATAACATTAGACAAACACAAATGATCAGGTTGTGGTAGCTATTCTTGGTTGTCAACTTGATTACATCTGGAATTAACTAAACCGCAAAAGGCTGAGCACAGCTGTAAGGGTTTTGTTTTTCTTAATTAAATCCTTTGAAGTGGGAAGGCCCACTTCTAATCTGTATCTTTGAGGCAGGAAGATAAAATTTTGATCCAGATTTGCTGAGGTGGGAAGATTCACCTTTAATATGGGTCACCCCTTCTGCTGGCAGCCTATGCAAAGGACATGCAAGAAGGACGTTCTCTCTCCTTGCCCGCCTGCTCTGGGCCTCACTAGCAGCTCCAGCACATACCAAAGACCAGCTGACACGGCCAGCTTATGGATTAAACAGCTACTGCATTCTTAAATCTTCTGTTGCTAGACAGCCATAGTTGTATTAGCTGGACCACACAGCCTGTAAGCCATTCTAATGAAACTATATATATATTCTTCTACAGAACTCTGACTAATACACAGGCCAAATGACCTGAAATAGCATCCCTATCATATGTTACAAAATGTGGTATTACTTATAACTATTTCCTACTGCATATGAACAATTCAAAGATTCAAATATACTACCAATTGACAGATTTTCATAATTTAGGAGAACTTATAAGTTACACATATGTAGGCCATTTTAACCCCCCCCCCCAAAAAAAAAAAAAACCTGTTCTCTCAAAATTTGGTGAGAACACATTTTCATAAAATACAAAGCATATTCTCCCAGAAATCTTCACTAAAAATGGAGAACGTGAGAATTTCTAAAAAGAATATATTCAAATAAACAAGGGGCTAGACATAGCTATCTGAAGCCTCAGGGCTGTAAGAGACGCTGCCTGAGCAAGGCAGCAGAGCAAGCCTGGAGACAGCAGGTGAAATGCTAACTAAGCAGGAGCAGCGACAGGGAAGTCCCTAGAACATGCTCAAGGTGGACAGACTTACAGACGGCCTCAATGCATGGTGCTTTATTTCCTTGGTTCTCAGACTGCCACTAGCTACTCTTTACAAGACATCCTCCAAAGTTTCCTACACATTAACCTTCAGAGCCATGGACTGCGCCATGGATTTGCGGCTGCACGCGTGCCTCTCGCTGCTGAGCGGCTTGACGGCAGTAACTTCAGTGATGACTTATGGCCATCTGACGGACTCCACACAGGGGAGATGCACTATGATGAGAAAGCTGAGCTATACTGCGGGTACCCCTGCACACGCTCAAAGAGCAGAGTCTCCTATCTAAGCCTGTGTGTTTACACTGTGATTCAAGGCCGACGGGGACTCACAGAGCTTTACCTAATTCTTCCTGCAGTCTCCCCTGAGGCACTAAGGGCAACCCTTCCCAGTTTGCTCCAGGTCAAAAATCTTAGAATAAAATGCTCTTCTTCTCATAGCTCACATAGACTGTACTAGAAACTTTTTCTTCTGCTTTTAAAAATATATCTACACAAATGACATCACACTACCTCAACTATCTAACCAACCATCATCAAGCACATAAATTATTGTAATGACCTCCTAACTACTCTCTCAGCTTCCATCCTTTCCCCACTAATGTATTTCAACAAAACTATCAAGTCAGTGTTTCTCAATGTTTCAAACTCTTAAGTAAGATCATCAGCAATCAGAACATGTGAATGCTTCCTACACTGAGAGAATACGCGTCCGAGCCTTTACAATGAAGCAGAAGGCCTTTGGATCTCCCTATGGCATTCTTGAGCTCTGAGTTCTCTGCCTCTGTTTTGTGATTATTTGTTCTTCCCGTGCTTAATTCCATTGTTTTTTTTTTTTTTTATAAATACACTCTGACCACAGGACACGTGCACTCCATCTGTGGAATATACAAGGTTAACTCACTTACCTCTTTCAAGTTAACCTGTCCCTTGTTAAGGCCAAATGAACTAAAATTCCAGAACCACCGTTTTAGTTAGGGTGTCACTCGTGTGTGTGTGTGTGTGTGTGTGTGTGTGTGTGTGTGTGTGTGTGTGTGTGTGTAAGGATAAGAGAGAGAAAGGAGAGCTAGAGAGACCCCTTAGTGAGTTATGCACTTGCCGCACAGTCGTGAGATTAAATGCCCAGCACTCTCATAAAAAGCGAGTGGTAAATGGGGAGGCAGAGACAGGAGAAGCTCCGGAGCTTGCTGGCCAGATAGCCTAGCCAAGTTCAAAGCTCTGGATTCAGAGACCTTGTTTCCTAGAAGGAGGGGAGGGAGGGGGAGGGAGAGAGGGAGGGAAGTAGGTGAAGACTGCATCGAATGCCCTGCAATTGAAGTTATAGGTTTTTGTGAGCTACCATGTGAGTGCTGGGAATCAAACCTAGGTCCTCTATAAAAGTAACCAAGCCCCTCAGCCATCTCCCCATCCCTTGAAATCTAGATTCAGTGTTACAGGGAGGAGGAGAACTAGTAAGCAGATGATACGGAGTAATAATTGAGGATGAACATGAGCGAAGTACAATTGTATATAGATAAATGCCATAATAAAATCCACTATTATATATACCTACCAAAAGATTATTTAAAAATCATTGGAAAGAAAGCATTTCCCAAAACAAAATTTGACAGAGAAATTTTAATAAATAAAGCAACTAAGATCAGAGCAAACTGCAAGACAAACAAGCAAAAATACACATGCTAGGTTTTATAAAGAATGACAGGTGCACTCGGGAGGCAGAGGCAGGTGGATTTCTGAGTTTGAGGCCAGCCTGGTCTACGGAGTGAGTTCCAGGACAGCCAGGGCTATACAGAGAAACCCTGTCAAAAAAAAAAAAAAAAAAAAAAAAAAAAAAAAAGAATGACAGGAAGACTGTAACCTAGACAATACACATGCTACTGTTCATAAGGAATGACAGGAACATTGAGACCTAGACATGGAACACTGCTAATGACCTTAAGTAGGTTAGTTACAAACAAGCTATAATGTCATGTTTTTCACCCCAATAATCCAGCATTACAACTTTTAAAAAATATAATCTGCATATATATCATGATTTTCTTAACTTAGTTTCTAAATTCATCTGTATTTAACTGTTTTAAAAATGGGAAATGTCTTGAAAAAGAAAGAAACACAGTAGTTTCCTATGATAAATATAAAGTCTAGAATAAATTTGTAGATTTTATATTAGTATAAATGAACTTGTTTAAACAGATAAAACAAATACTTGCATATTAAATGTGCAGTTGTGGAAACTATGGTTATACGTAACCAAGACTATAAAGCACAGTGCTGGGTTTGTTTTTTTTTTAAAATCAGGCATTGTACTTTATTCGATAAGAGTTAGAAATTTCAGGACAAGTTCAACAAAGTAAACTTAGAATTCTCATTACAGTCATGTATGGCAGACTACATTACATAATAGAAGAAAGTTGGGGGTTCCCCACAAATATTTATAATAACAGCTGAATAACTCCCACATGCAGGAATTTACAATGGCCTAGGAAGAAGGTGGGTTATACAATAGACTACAATTGGAACTATGGATAGGCTGTGAAGCCCTTGTCCATGGCTTCTAAGAATAAGCTGACTTTAGATAGGGCTTATTTTTATCTCAGTTGTAAACACTGCCTTGTTCCTGCCAGTTTTCTTTATTTGTTTGTTTGTTTGTTTGTTTGTTTATTTATTTAATTTTTTTATTATTTCCTTTATTTACATTTCAAATGCTATCCGGAAAGTTTCCTATACCCCGCCCCCCACCTCTGCTCCCCTACCCACCCACTCCCACTACTTGGCCCAGGCCTTGCCTTGTGCTGGGTCATATAAAGTTTACAGTGCTGGGTTTTAAAGCTTGACAAGATCCTAACTCAGACAGAAGAGATGCTGTAAAATGCAGTTATAGGGTAAGGAATAATTCAAGTTATAATTTTACCTAGTATGCTTCATAAATTACCAATAAAGTAGATTGTCAGAACACAGTCAAAAATAGAGTCTTGTGAAGAAAATCCGAGTGCTTGTGAGAAAACTCTGAAGAAACAAGAGTCTTGTGACCTTAATTTATTCAAGAACATGGAATTTTTCTTCAAATGTGTTTTTGTGCCCTTTCCAGGAATAGTGGATAGGAGTGGATTTACTTCGGATTATTCATTACAACTGGCTACTGTTATCTGTTTTATATACCTCCATGGGAAAATATGTTTTTGTCAGGTGTGGCTTTTTGTCATGTGTGGCTTGTCCCTGTGGTTGTCAGCTTTGTTCATGTGGTTTCTCGGATCTCTCAGAGGATAAACTGCCTGACTCTGAGGAAAGCTGGCTAGTGCATGAGACTTCAGGCCCCTTCCTTGGTTGGCTCCACTCTCCCAGGTCCCACCACCAACTAGAGCAGTAAATAGTAGATCATACTTTAAAACATTGTTTGTGGTATCTAATTTTAAAATAATAATAATTTAAGTAATGCTGTTTATCAATTGTGCATCTGTTAAAAATTACACAAATTTAAGGAAGAGTATATGAAATCAGTCACCAAAAGGCCTTGAAAGAAACCCTTGACTGTGGCAGAATACAGAGCTAGAGTTCCCTTCTGTTTTCTGCTGTCAAGAAACCATTGCCAAACAACATTATGAAACCATCTCCTTGAAGCTTCTATTATCTGCAAAACATATAAACTCTAAAGAAAGTGTATACTTACTAATACTGCAAGTAGAAAACAACGCACTAGCAACCTACAAGCAATTATTCAAGGCTATTTTCAAATGCTTTACAAATTAATATCATTCACTGTTGAAGCCAGGAAATATTACACAAGAGATTATTATGTATGTAGTATAAAAGAATAGCAAAAAGATATTAGCTGATAAGCCCTCTGCTGTGAGTTTATTAAAGCATGATAAAAATGGCACTGGGCTTTCTAAAGTTTATAAAACTGCAGGGGGTATGAGTTAGATTAAGGTAGAAATTTTGGTAGATTCCTCATCTATGCATATTTCCAGTCACTCCAGATAAAATTGAAAACAGCACATCTAATGAGACTGTGGCACCCATGGAATCACCAGGGAATCAACCGATAAAGAAACTTTAAACAGTGACTATTCATATGCAAGTTATGCTGGTTTACTTAGCAAGTTACATAGGGATTGTCATGTGAGTTTCTATTATCATCGATGTGACCAAATACCGAACAGCCTGACAGGCTAGGGGAGAAAAGCTCTACTCTGGTGACTAGCTGAAGGGATGCAGTGAGCGCTGAGGCAGCTAGCACAGTGTGCATGAAGTAAGGAAGCAGCGGTAAAGGGGACACTGCTGCTTAGGTGCTTCCTCTTCCCCTATCCCTTTGTAATTATTGAGAAAACCTTTCATTCAATATATTTTGATCATTGTTTCCTCTCCCCCCACCTCCTTCCAGATCCTCCCCAACTTTATGCCCCACTCTCTCCCAAATAAACATGAAGAAAACAAATAAACATGAAAAAAAGTAGTATTGCAAAGAGAATAAGAAACGGACACATACACACAAAGACAAAACCCATAAAAACACAAAATCAGAAAGCATAATGCTTGTGTAAATGCCAGTAAGACAAAAAAAAATCCATTCCATTAGACTGGTAGCATATTTTACATTAATATTCAGCCTTCTTAGTTCAACCTCCATGAAAACACAGTCACAAGCATTCTCAGAAGTGTTGTATTTTAGATTATTCTAAATCCAGTAAGTTGGTAATGAAGATTTACTTCACAATAGTCATGGTTAATGCTTCAGGGAATAATCGCAAGAAATAAGCTTATATGTAATAGTTGTAACTTTAAAACACTTATATTCATAAAGATCTGTTCTCAAAATGTTGAGTCCTGATTGGAATATCAAATACTACCATTAAAATGGAAATTATTATAATATTATTAATATAATAGCATTAAAATTTTCAAGTGATGCATGAGTGAGTAAGGTTTACTTTAAAACAAAGTTTTTTGTCCCATTAGGATTAAGACATTAAGAAATCCTATTAAAGTATTTAAAAGAAAGGGCCAGCATATAATTTCAGAGCCAAAAGATGATGGCAGGTAGATCATGAATTCAAAGATAGTGGGTTATGAGTCCTACATCCTCCTGGACTACGTATACTACTAGCAAGACTCAAGCTCAAGTTTAAACAGGTAAGTAACAATTATCACTGCATGGAGCTAGGGAATACATGGATAGTCAGCGAGCAAAGTGTTTTGCTCATGGTTGGTGAGGAACTGGATAGAAAGAGGGGATCTCTGGGGCACACCGGCTAGTGAGGCTAACCAAAACTGTGAGCTCCGCATTCAATGAGAGCTCCTTTCAAAAAAAATAAGATGGAAAGCAACAGAGGAAGACACTAGACAGCAACCCTGGCCTCCTCATGTACTCTGACAGGCAAGCACACATAGATATACATACAACACACACAGGCACACGCATATGCATACAGAGAGAGAGAGAGAGAGAGAGAGAGAGAGAGAGAGAGAGAGAGAGAGAATAATCAATACCAACATCTATTTAAATTGGAAAACAACATGAAACCTTTATTAACTAATTTTCACTTGGCTGAGTAGACTGAACGACTCGATAATCTTTGCCTGTTAGCTGATATGTTCCATTTCTCTACAAACTGAAATCAAGATAGTTAGTCCTAAGACATAGTAAAATAAAAGAGCATATTGAGAATGCAAAAATAATTGTCAGTATAAATTGTAATTGGCAGAATACTAAAATTAACATTTTTCAAATCCTTCTTAAGCTATTGGCTTAAACAAGGTATTTCTAAGTCAAAGAGAAACAAGGATAGCCAGCTGATAACTGTCAGTAATGCCTTCTTGGTTTAACTCCCAGAAACTGACAGAATGAATCACTAACTCAGTAATGAATTTTTCAAGTCTAATATTTTAGGTACTTTGCTTTCTGCAAACTGAAGGAAAACCTAAATTAGTGGTCAACTGGTACAGAATTTAAGATAATTTTTGATGATATACTCCCTCACTTTTTTGTCACAAAATCTTGACAAAAAATCTTGGGAAAGACTCAGAGAACTGAGTGAACTGTTATAACTGAACTACTCAAATGGCTTCATTACTGAAAAAATTCCTCAGCAAATGAAGCAAAGAGAAATGATATTAAACTCTACCAAGATTTACAAGTAACAATTATCAAGACAGTTATGAACTTTGAAAGATAATCAATCTACCCATTTCCTTAAGATATAAGTTTCTAGTCAAATTTTCTTAAATTTATTACTTTCAATTAAAATTTGTTATTTTAATAAATTGTGTATTAACTGATATTGTAATTTAACTCAATCCAATAAAAAAAATTAGTCTTTAAACCCTTTCATCACTGGAAATATCTGAATGTCTCATTTCAAATAATATGCATATTTTTGTGACTATAAGATGTTTTTTAAATATATATACAAGTATATTCTCTCTTTGGATTTATAGAAAATTACTACCAAAAACATGTTATATGTGGAAGAAATACTATGAAGAATATGAGGAGTAATACTCTCACCAAAAGTCATAGACTATTAAAGAAAAGGCCCATGACAGGCTTTGGACTATCTACCTCCATGCTGCTAGGTGGCTCAGAGGCAATTCTGGCGACTGCTATTGCTCTTGGTTGACTGACAGGGCTTGTGGGTAAGCTCTCCTATGATTTTCTGTACTTTCTTATTCCACTGCTGCAGATGCCACACACTTTGGCCACAGGACTTGGAGAAATAAAGCTATATGGACCTAGCAGCTTTCTTCCTGACGACTGACTGTCATCGAGCCAGGAGATGCTATGTACATTGCCAGATGAAATCCCTTCTCAGCATCCTGCTCAGCTGTGAGTACTGTGAGATGCAATAATGACTGGTCTGGCAAGATAAGCCCAACAGTGCGCTAGAGGAATTACATACTGGAGCTAACCAGCCTCCAATTGGCATAAAGCCCTGTGCAATCGGAGGGAAATCATGCCTAGTACTGAAGCCCAGCACAGAACCCATGCTGGAAAGCTCACCCAACCCGAGAGGAGAAGAGACTACCACCATTCTGCGAGCCTGACATTATATCCAACTGTCTTCTAAATAGAATCCTTTCAAGCATGAGGTAGTATAGCTGCCATACCTCATCAGAGAAGCTCCAACCACAACTGACAAAGTGCAGAGAACTGTGGTGTGCACACACCAAATGGGACATATAACAACCTGTACACATGGCTCAGGGGACTGATACATCAGCAGCATATGTGCTGGCAATAATATAGAGGCTGTAAACTTATTAAAACAGTTGAATACTTACAAATGTCAGTGATAGAAATGTGTATTTTCCATAATTATTTGAAATTATTTAATTCTGCTTAGATTTTTTTTTTTCAAACATACACCCTAAAGGACAAGAGCTAGAGGACCAGAAAACTCCAGCGAAAAAGTGTCTTCTGGGAAGAACTTGGATGTTGCACTTGTGACCTCTCAACAACTATGGTTACTTGCACAAGACCTCCCCAAGATCAAACCAGACAACATCTCAGCATGGATTAGGGAAGGGTTCACAAGCTACCACCTCCAGTTGAGGAGCTATAAGCTCCTGGAATTGGAAAAAGCAGCTTTATTATTTTAGGGATGAGGCCTCTGGCATGCTGCCTGTGTCCTACTGGTCAACCCTATACACATGTGCCTAAGGGGAAAACTGACTAGACGTAGAGTGTATGTAGATGTGTGTGTGCATGTGTATCTGTATGTGTATG
>NC_034606.1:6183307-6184642 GCF_900095145.1 Mus pahari | reverse complement strand
AGAGAGGCCCCTTGGTCTTGCAAACTTTATATGACCCAGCACAAGGGAAGGCCTGGGCCAAGTAGTGGGAGTGGGTGGGTAGAGGAGCAGGGGCGGGGGGGGGTGTTATAGGGAACTTTCGGGATAGCATTTGAAATGTAAATAAAGAAAATAATAATAATAAAAAAAGAAAAAATCTACCCAGCTTATGAAGTAATTCATACTAATATTCTACTTAATCACCATTTGTGTTTCTGTAAGAAATGAATTATAAACGCCTTCATGGCATGCTTAAGATGCACGTTCTTCCTCATTCTCAATAACTGCACCACAGCTTTAGTGGTGACTATTCTAATAAATTCAAATCTACATCCCTCTAAATACTGACAGACCGTTTGCTTTCTATGTTAATGTGAAATAATACCTATTTAAATCAATCAATCATTCCCTGAAGTGGGAACTTAAGGGTTTTTTGGAAAGTCTGTCAGATGGTGTTTTGCAGGGGCAAACACTTGAAGGAACATTTTGTTAAAGTGGAATCAGGTGTGAAAGGCTACGGACTCCTGAAAGAATGTATTACTGAAGCAGACATAGGAGAGAGGATGCTCTGCTAAAGCAAGCACGTGAAAGGATATGTGATGAAAGAATCTTTGCTAACAGCATGCATGTATTGGTCCACCTTACACTGTAGTTGGGATACCATAGAGAGAAACACACCAGAAAATTCTGTTGGTGTGGTTCAATTTGTTGCCTCTTCGAAGGATTGGGCTGCTTGGATTCACATGCTGAGGCAAGACCAGTGCTGGGGCAAGGTATGTGGAGGACACGTGATGTTCGGAGGGGATCAACAGGACTCCACTGAGAGACAGAGACAAAGCTTGGCTTGCTAGTACAGCTAGCTGTGCAAAACTTGTGGGTCTCTTGTCTTTGCTGATCTTCACTTCCCTGAGAGAGGCACAGCTGAGAACTTCTCCTGGTGTTCCTATTGGTCTCTCCTGCTGGCTCAAGCCAAGGCTGAGCCCTCGCTGTCTCTGTTAGGTAAAGTCACTGCTGCTGCTAACCTGACTCTACCGAACTGGACTGCTGATGTATCCCTGAGGTGTTGGCTACTGGATCGAGCTGACGCTACCTGCTAACCTGTGAACTAAACTACTGATTTCCAGACAACACAGACAGGAGTTGCTCCAAAGAACCCTTTCTTTGAGTTTGTTTATGTAGTGGATTACATTGATGGATTTCCTTATATTAAACCATCCCTGCATCCCTAGGATGAAGCCTACTTGGTCATGATGGATGATCATTTTGATGTGTTCTTGGATTCGGTTTGTGAGGATTTTATTGAGTATTTTTGCATCG
>NC_034606.1:6173351-6183296 GCF_900095145.1 Mus pahari | reverse complement strand
AAAAAAAAAAAAAAGAACCTTTTCTAAACAGGTCCACTTCTCCCGTATCATTTCTTTTCCACTATCTGGTGAGTGGTTAGTTACAAGGAAGGTTAAAGCATTTAAAAAACCATCATTAAAAATAGGATTTGACAAACTTAAAATCCCCAATGCATGCTAAATTAAGAAACAAGATTCAATCTAAGCCAGGGCAGAGTATGTATTATGAATAGTTTCTTTTTAATGGCTTACAGCATGAGTTATTACTAATTAATTTTATTCTATATGCATTTTCTATATTTGTACATCTAGGATCTGTGACATACTAGCTTCTGAATGTGTTAACACTAGGAAAAAAGGCAGGGCTGAGAGAGAAAACAGATATCTTAACCCAACTGCATACTAGAATTATCTCAGTAACTACTACAAAAAAAAATTGTTCAGGACCACCCTTGGATATTCTTATTCAGCTGGTCTAATGCACAAAGAAGTGTGCACAATTTCTTTATCAAAGCTTCCACACTCAGTTTGATACAATCAATCGGAAAATAGCCATTAGCTAATTCCTGAGATAAATCATTCCAAATCTTTACTTTTGATATAAAATGAAGACACCTGGGGTGCTTGAAGGAACCCACCGAACACTGTTTTATAATCGTTGATGTCCTTGTAGTCAATATCTCCTAAAGGCGCGCTACTGACTTTGACAAAAACACTTTCTATAAACTCACAGCTTTATATTTGCAGTTTAGAATTTAAAGTTAATATGACATATTGTAAATTATAGAGCTTTCAGTTACAAAAATCCGTGTGAAGTTCTCAAGTGTTAATTTTTATCTATTAGCACATAGGTATAACAACAGTGTATGTGTTGTTCTGAATACAAAGGTTGTAAAAGTTCTAATTAAAACAGTTGCAATGCTTAAGAATGTTAATAATAAAATACATATTTTTCATAATTGCAAAAAAATTAAGTTACTTAAATCTGCTTAGATTTTTTTTCAAAATTACACCGTGATCAATCGTGTTTTCAGAGTTACATAAGATACGGAATTAGAAAAATGTACACTTCGATATTCAAATATTTTAATGTGGTAAAAAAGTTAAACCACTTTTTCTTTCAGCTCCTAAAGAATGTAATATTCATTAAAAGTTCAAAATAAAAATGTGAAATCGATAAAGTAAATAAATAAAAGTGTGGTGGCTGTGGGGACCCTGATGGATCAGTTCTGCAGGTGGGGGGCGGGCCACAAAGGAGTGGAAATGGGCTAGAAGGGAAGACTCAAGAGCAGCAGGAAAGACCTAGAAGACATGAATCTTGGGTCCACATCAAGAGATGGAGTCTGCAGGAGACAAAGTAGGCTGGGAAGAGCGGCTCCTGCCAACAATCTTCAGCAAGACTGAGGGCAAGTCCACAGAGTCTAGACCTGAGGACAGGGCTGCCCTCCGAAAGACCCACAAGCAGCTCACAGAGCCAGATACAGATATTTACACCCAACCAATGGACAGAAGCTGCTGACCCCTGTTGTTGAATTGGGGCAGAGCTGAAAGAAGCTGAGGAGGAGGGTAACCCTGTAGGAAGACCAGCAGTCTCAATTAACCTGGACCCCCAAGTTCTCTCAGACACTGGGCCACCAACCAGGCAGCATACACCAGCTGATATGAGACCCCCAACACATATACAGCAGAGGACCGCCAGATCTGCCAGATCTAATGCTCAAGATTCTGGAGGCCCCAGGGAGTGGGTAGGTCTGTTGGGGTGGGGTGGGGGCATCCTCATGGAGATGGGGGTGAGGAGGAGGTGTGGGATGTGGAATAGTCAGAGGGCGAACCAGGAGGAGGATAAAATCTGGAGTGTTAAAAAAAAAGATTAATTTTTTTTAAAGGTTGCCTACTTGAATACCAGCCTAAGAATATTTTCCCACTCAGCTTATTTGCATCTAATAATTAAAACACTATATTAACAGTGAAAATATATTTATATTTCACTCATTCAAGAAAACAAGTATTCACCCAGAACTACTATGTAAAAAGAAAAGGAGAGCAGCTCCTGCCTGCTCATCATCCACTCAGTCTACAAGTGTTGCATAAACACAGACAACTACAAAGTCATTGTCCCTGTCCAGATTAGTTAGCTATCTTCTGGTGAGCTGATGACCAAACTTAGTAATTGTTAAATAATTTGAACATCAACTATGTATTTCCAATATTTTAGTACTTACTAAATGTTTGTGGTAAATAAAATAAAATACAACTTCACTGCCTTCAGACAACCAATATGTAAAGTATAAGTAAGAGAGTAAATCTCAAAATAATATAATAAAGATAGTAGCAAAAACATACAAAGATCAGAAGAAGTATTGATAAAAATCCTTTAGGTATTCTGTGAAAGAAATATCTTACTAGCTTTAGAAGAACCTGTGTGACTTTGTTTATGGACAAAATAAAGAAGTGTCTAAATGGAATAAGCAAAGTGTGGAAAGAAAAACAAGCATTAAAGACAACGGTGTCTTCTTAATCAAAGATACAATTCAAAAATAACCTGAAAAGTAGAGGCTGGAGAAATGGATCAGTAAAATGCTTGCCAATCAAGTATAAGGCCTGAGCTAAGATTCCCAGAACCATGCAAACCCATCATGTATGACAGCACATCCTGTAATCCCAACACTGGTGAGTCATGGGTGTACTGTCTAGCTGAAACAGGAAGATCCAAGTTCAGTGAGAAACCTTGTCTCAAAAAACAGTTAAAGGATAGGAGGATGGATCTGGGAGGAATGGGAAGTAAATGTGATCAACGTGCACTGCCTGAAATTCTCAAATAATCAATAAAAATATTATGTTAGAAAAAAAAACAGTTAAAGTAGAAAAGAATAGAAGACACTAGGAAAATTGGCCCAGTGCTTACTAAAACTACACAAACATCTCAGTGAAATCTATTATGATGAATATATAAAAATATACTTTGGAAAAAAGTTAATCCAGCACATCCTCTCTGCAGAAACAGTCCCTGAGGAATCTCTACCTAGTCACAAAGTCAGGTCAGATACTGTGGGTGGCTAGAGCTAAGGCAGAGCTATTCTTAGAGATCCAATTTGGCCACATCTCAGGTTGATTATACTCTGGTGGGCCACATGGTATGAACCAAGAGAACCTGTTTTAATAAAGTGCTGAAACTTAATTCCTACTGAAGCTATACTTACCTTTATACACAGGACTCCGGGTCAGAATTTCTTTCCTGCCTGTGTACAGTACTATCTAGTGTAAGCATTCAATATAATAAAAACGCAGAAAAGTGAGAGGTCCCAAGATATATGATTGTCCTTAACAGCTTATCTTATGGTTTATATGAATAAGCAAATAAGTAGAACAAGCCACTAGTCATTCTGTCAGACTTAAGGGAAGTACTATTCTTTGCTTTCCTTATGATCCTTGGGACATGGAAAAAGACATGTCTTAGAATAAATATTGACAAATGCAGAGAGCACAATAAACAATAATTGTGACAGTCTCATTGGCTATTTTTATACTCACTTTTATTTTCTTAAGTTCTCCTAAGATCAAATAATTTCACAAAAGATTAGGACACTGCTATAAACAAAGAAGCAATCACAAAGACTGATGCAGCTAATCTAAGTCCTTTAAAATGTCTGACACTGTTTTTAGATTGTAAATAATAAGCTTTCAAAAGGATGTAGAGATAGCAATTAAACAGTTGATGGTGACATAAATTAGTACAAACTTTATAACAAACAACATGGTACTTCCTCAAAAGTAATTTGTAAATAACTACGATATGATCCAGCAACATACTACTGAGTATATTTCCAAGGGAAATGAAGTAAGAACATGAGATATCAGATCGCCTGTACTTACTGTAGCACTATAGAATCAGCTTAGGTATCTATCAACAAATAAATGGATATATGAGATACAAATATGTAAATCTATAACAAATACATGCAATGGAATCCATATGTAAGAAAAAAATCTTGTTACATCTGACAGCATGGATGATGTTGTTATATAAAATAAGCCATGAAAAGTAAGATAAATAGCATATGCTCTTGCTCATGAGAAACCTAAAAACCAAAACAAAAAAACGAATTTTGTAGGACAGAGTAGGATGGTAGTTACAAGCCAGAAAAAAGGACATTGGATACAGATTATATATTAATTTGGATAAGAGGTAGCAAGTGCCTGAATAAGAAAACACATATAGTAACAAAATACAAGGAAGTGATTGCTTAAGTACAGGGACTGGCTATAAAGAGCAGGCTGAGGAGAGCAAATAAGGATTGTGACATTATGGAGTCTTCTCTTGGGTGATGAAAATGTTTCACAATTGATTACAGTGATGGTTGTGCAATTTTGTGAACATACTGAAACTACTGGATTATATATTTATAATGGGCAAGTTTTACTTGACCTATGTTTTAATAAAGTTGTCCACATTTTTAGCAAAGAGAGAGTCCCTCTGAAACACATTATAATTAATTCTCAAAAGGCAAAGACAGAATTCTGAAAGCACAATGGCTCGCCATATACAAGCACATTCAATGACACCACCAGCATATCTCTCTTGAGACTTGGCAGGTCTCAGTGACACACAGAGAGTGCTGACACTAGATGACATCGGGAGATGAGCACCATGTCCAAAAGATGTGGCCTTCCAATAAGAGCTGGAGAAGTTATCAATAGAACTTTCTTAGAAAACACAATTCAAATGGAGATTCTAAAACTGCAATGACAGAATCCCCAGATGTGAGTCTACCAAAGCCAGGGAAATATAAGAGGACCATAGATTAGGGGTGGAGAGGCTGGTCTAGAAAGGAGAATAGAAAGTGACAGGTGATATGAAATAAGAAAAGGAAAAATTGGAAGGTGTGTGTGTGAAAGTGTGTGGGGGTGTGGGTTTGGCTGTGCGCAAGCGCACGCACCTGTGCGCGTCCCTGTGTAAAAGCCACTTGTGCTGACAATAACCCCCACAAGAACCATAGATAAATTAAAATGCCAAGACTAGGCATGAAAAACATACTTTAAAAATGGATGGCTAGGATAATCCAAATGACTTCTAAAACAATACCTATCATCAATGTAGCCCTGGGTTACTTCTTCAGAGTTGAGAACGGCCCCTACTCTTGAACTCTAACTTGACCTAGGAATCAGTTGATTTGACTTGGGTCTGCCTTAAAGACTCTTTCCAGCTATCTAGCCTCCATAGCACTAGAAAATACTGTGCTGGTGACCAGCTACTGTATAACTGAACTTAGGCTCCACACAACAGGAAGAAAACACCTGGTAATTAAATAATTTTATTAAAAGAATTGGCAAGAAGGATTGCATCGCATTTAAAATGTTCTACACATTTAAAATTTTTAAAAGGAGACAACTATCAGAGTAATGATATAGCTCTTATAATAGAAAACAAAATACCAGCCATTAATTTGATATGGAAAAAATATCCAGAATAGATTAGGAAGTTTATAAATAGTCACCAAGAACACAAGAATAATTCAATCAACAAGTAGACACATGAACTGAACAACTAGTTCTTATAAGAAATACATAAATGATTAGTAAGTACTTAAAACATTTAACATTGAGGGTTTCAATCTGTGCCCGGAGCTGATCCTGTGCCACAGCAATCCATAACCAAATACCACCTGGAGAGAAATGGACTCCCAGGAGGGCTGACACACCTATGAGCACAGGTAAGACCATCACTTCTGCTCAGAGGGACCCATCCAGAATTGTCAGGACACAGGAACCAAGGAGTAGCCAGGAACAGGATACTTCGAGTTTCCATCTGCGACCCAGGACTGAACTAGTCTCCCAGGAGTACTGACACATAGGCTTGCAGGTGGGACAAGTCACAGTCAGAGACGGCAAGACCAGCTAACACCAGAGATAAGCAGAGGACAAGAGTCAAGGGCAAGAGCATAAGCGACAGAAACCAAGGCTACTGGGCATCATGACAATGCAGTTCTCCCACTACAGTGAACCCTGGATACCCCCAACACACCAGAAAATCAAGACTCTGAATAAAAACCACATCTCAAAATGATGATAGAGGATTTTAAGAAGGACATAAATAACTCCCTTAAAGATATACAGGAGAACACAGGCAAACAGGTAGAAGCCCTTAAAAAGGAAGCACAAAAATCCATTAAAGAATTACAGGAAAACACAACCAAACAGGTGAAGGAATTGAACAAAACCACACAGGATCTAAAGATGGAAATAAAAACAATAAAAAAATCACAAAGGGAGACAAACCTGGAGATAGAAAACATAGGAAAGAGATCAGGAGTCATAGACACAAGCATTACCAACAGAATATAAGATATAGAAGAGAAAATCTCAGGTGCAGAAGATACCAAAAAAATGAAAGAAAGAAAGAAAGAAAGAAAGAAAGAAAGAAAGAAAGAAAGAAAGAAAGAAAGAAAGAAAGAAAGAAAGACAGACAGACACAACAATCAAAGAAATTGCAAAATGCAGAATGCTCCTAACCCAAAACATCCAGGAAATACAGGACACAATGAGAGGACCAAACCAAAGGATAATAGGTATGGAAGAGAGTGAAAGAGAGTGAAGATTCCCAACTTAAAGAGTAGGTAACTATCTTCAACAAAATTATACAAGAAAACTTCCCTACCCTAAAGAAAGAGATGCCCATAAACATAGAAGAAGCCTACAGAATGCCAAATAGACTGGACCAGAAAAGAAATTCCTCCTGTTACATAATAGTCAAAACAACAAATGCACAAAACAAAGAAAGAATATTAAAAGCAGTAAGGGGAAAAAGTCAAGTAACATATAAAGGCAGACCTATCAGAATTACACCAGATTTATCACCAGAGACTAAGAAAGATAGAAGATCCTGGGCAGATATTATACAGACTCTAAGAGAACACAAATGCCAGTCCAGGCTACTATGCCCAGCAAAACTCTCAATTACCATAGATGATTAAAACCAAGATATTCCATGACAAAACCAAATTTACACAATATCTTTCCACAAATTCAGTCTTACAAAGGATAATATATGGAAAACTCCAACACCAGGAGGGAGACTACATATTAGAAAAAGCAAGAAAATAATTTTCTTTCAACAAACCCAAAAGAAGACAGCCACACAAACATAATTCTAACTCTAACAACAAAAATAAGAGGAAGCAACAATCACTATTCCTTAATATCTCTTAAAATTAATGGACTCAATCCCTCAATTAAAAAGACATAGAAAAACAAACTGGACACATAAACAGGACCCAGCATTTTGCTACATACAGGAAACATACCTCAGTGTCAAAGACAGACACGACCTCAGAATAAAGGGCTGGAAAAGAATTCTCCAAGCAAATGGTCCCAAGAAACAAGCTGGAGTAACCATTCTAATATTGAATAAAATTGACTTTAAACCAAAAGTTATCAAAAAGGATAGGGAAGGACACTTCATACTCACCAAAGGAAATATCTACCAAGATGAACTCTCAATTCTGAACATCTGTGCTCCAAATGCAANGGCACCCACATTCATAAAAGAAACTTTACTAAAGCTCAAAGCACACACTGCACCTCACACAATATTAGTGGGAGAATTCAAAACCCCACTCTCACCAATGGAGAGATCGTGGAAACACAAAATAAACAGAGAAACAGTGAAACTAACAGAAGTTATGGACCAAATGCATTTAACAGTTATCTATAGAACATTTCCTCATAAAACAAAAGAATATACCTTCTTCTCAGCACCTCATGGCACCTTCTCCAAAACTGACCATATAATCAGTCACAAAACGGGTACCAACAGATACAGGAAGACTGAAACAATCCCATGCATCCTATCAGATCACCACGGACTAAGGCTGGTCTTCAATGGCAACAAAAACAACAGAAAGCCCACATACACATGGAAGCTGGACAATGCTCTACTCAATGATAACTTGGTCAAGGAAGAAATAAAGAAAGAAATTAAAGACTTTTTAGAGTTTGATGAAAATGAAGCCACAACATACCTAAACTTATGGGACACAATGAAAACAGTGCTAAGAGGAAAAGTCAGAGTTCTGAGTGCCTCCAAAAAGAAACTGGAGAGAGCATATGCTAACAGCTTTACAACACACCTGAAAGTTCTAGAACAAAAAGATGCAAGTACACCCAAGAGGAGTAAACAGCAGGAAATAATCAAACTCAGGGCTGAAATCAACCAAGTACAACAAAAGGAACTATACAAAGAATCAACAAAACCAGGAGCTGGTTCTTTGAGAAAATCAACAAGATAGATAAACCCTTAGCCAGACTAACCGGGGGGCACAGAAACAGTATCCAAATTAACAAAATCAGAAATGAAAAGGGAGATACAACAACAGAAACTGAGGAAATTCAAAAAGTCATCAGCTCCTACTACAAAAGCCTATATTCAACAAAACTGGAAAATCTGGATGAAATGGACAATTTTCTAAACAGATACCAAATACTAAAGTTAAATCAGGATCAGATAAACCATCTAAACAGTCCCATAAACCCTAAAGAAATAGAAGCAGTCATTAAAAGTCTCCCAACCAANAAAAGCCCAGGACCAAATGGGTTTACTGCAGAATTCTATCAGACCTTCAAAGAAGACCTAATACCAATACTCTTCAAACTATTCCACAAAATAGGAACCGAAGGTACTCTACCCAATTCGTTCTATGAAGCCACAAATACTCTTATACGTAAACTACACGAAGACCCATCAAAGAAAGAGAACTTCAGACCAATTTCCCTTATGAATGTCAATGCAAAAATACTCAGTAAAATTCTCACAAACTGAATCCAAGAACACATCAAAACCATGATCAAGTAGGCTTCGTCCCAGGGATGCAGGGATGGTTCAATATTCAGAAATCCATCAACACAATCCACTACATGAACAAATCAAAGAAAAAAAAACCACATAATCATTTCATTAGATGCTGAAAAAGGATTTGACAAAATTCAACATCCCTTCATGTTAAAAGTCTTGGAAAGATCAGGAATTCAAGGCCCATCGCTTCTGGGCCTTTTGGCTAAGATCAAGTGTAGGAATTCAAGGCCCATACCTAAACATAGTAACATTTCATCGTGGGGGTTAGCAGCCCCATGGGGGATGCAACAGAGTCAACAGGCCAGACCCCCTGAAGCTCCAACCAACTTGACTACCAACCAAAGAGTACACATGGAGGGACCCATGGCTCTGGCCACATATGTGGCAGAGGATGACTTTGTTGGACATCAGTGGGAGGAGTGGCTCTTGGGTATGAGAGGGGGTCAAGGTCCCAGTGTAGGGGAATGCTAGGGTGGTGAAGAGGGAGTGGGAGGGTGGGTAAGGGAGCACCCTCATAGAGGCAGGGAGAGGGGGGAGAGGATAGGAAGTTTCCAGAGGGGACCTGGAAAGGTGAAAACACTTGAAATGTAAATAAAGAAAACATCCAAGAAAAATATATTACAAAATTATGGAAACTCACTATTGAAAACAAACATTTGTCCCTTTGATGGAATTAGGGACAGCCAGTTTGTATTTAGAATAATAGGAAGAGAACATTTTTATCTGTTATAAATATCTATCCTCATCCCCATCCTCATCCCACTTCTAGCTTAAGTTTGCCTCAAACTTGTGATTCTCCAGCCTCTGTCTAGAGTTCTGGGGCCATAGATGTGTATTGCTATCATTTTGGTTTCATTTATATACTTTGTCAATTTTATTGCTTTTTTTAAAATAATATCTAAATTTTAAGAATGAAGGTGTTCAAAAGAAGTCACTAGATATGCACTCACTGATAAAGAAACAGAAAACAGCCCAGAAACCTAGAATACCCAAGATAAACCAAGAAGAAGGAAGACCAATGTGTGGATACTTCATTCCTCCTTAGAATAGGGAACAAAATACCCATGAAAGGAGTTACAGAGACAAAGTTTGGAGCTAAGATGAAAGGATGGACTATC